>NC_071571.1:153420727-153453521 GCF_024509145.1 Vidua macroura | reverse complement strand
AGGGATTGAAACTCCTGGAAAACCCTCAGTGGATGGGCCCTGGATTGGGGAATCCTGCTGGGAATTTTACGTCCTGGGAAGGGACTGGGAATTAAAAAAAAAACATGGAAAACAGGGAAAAGGGAGCTGGAGGGAATTTGTGGATGCCTGGAGGTGGAAAAGTGGGATTTGTGTGGAAAAGCGGGATCTGAAATGATGGAAAACGGGGAGAAGTGGGATTTGTGTGGAAAAGCGGGATCTGAAACGATGGAAAATGGGAAAAAAGTGGGATTTGTGTGGAAAAGCAGGAACTGAAATCATGGAAAACAGGGAAAAGTGGGATTTGTGTGGAAAAGCAGGATCTGAAATGATGGATAATGGGGAAAAAGTGGGATTTGTGTGGAAAAGCAGGAACTGAAACGATGGAAAACAGGGAAAAGCGGGATCTGAAACGATGGATAATGGGAAGAAGTGGGATTTGTGTGGAAAAGCAGGAACTGAAATCATGGAAAACAGGGAGAAGGGACGGCCTGAAGGGAACCTGTGGATGCGGGGAGGTGGAAAATCGGGATTTGTGTGGAAAAGCAGGAACTGAAATCATGGAAAACAGGGAAAAGTGGGATTTGTGTGGAAAAGCAGGAACTGAAACCATGGAAAACAGGGAAAAGCGGGATCTGAAACGACGGAAAATGGGGAAAATCGGGATTTGTGTGGAAAAGCAGGAACTGAAATGATGGAAAACAGGGAAAAGTGGGATTTGTGTGGAAAAGCGGGATCAATAACAGGGAGAAGGGACGGCCTGGAGGGAATCTGTGGATGCAGGGAGGTGGAAAATCGGGATTTGTGTGGAAAAGCGGGATCTGAAACGATGGATAATGGGAAAAAGTGGGATTTGTGTGGAAAAGCAGGAACTGAAATCATGGAAAACAGGGAGAAGTGGGATTTGTGTGGAAAAGCAGGATCTGAAATGATGGAAAACAGGGAAAAGCAGGAACTGAAATCATGGAAAACAGGGAAAAGCAGGATCTGAAATGATGGATAATGGGAAAAAGTGGGATTTGTGTGGAAAAGCAGGATCTGAAATGATGGAAAACGGGGAAAAGTGGGATCTGAAATGATGGATAATGGGAAAAAGTGGGATTTGTGTGGAAAAGCAGGAACTGAAATCATGGAAAACAGGGAAAATCGGGATTTGTGTGGAAAAGCAGGAACTGAAATGATGGAAAACAGGGAAAAGTGGGATTTGTGTGGAAAAGCAGGATCTGAAATCATGGAAAACAGGGAAAATCGGGATTTGTGTGGAAAAGCAGGAACTGAAATCATGGAAAACAGGGAGAAGGGACGGCCTGGAGGGAATCTGTGGATGTGGGGAGGTGGAAAATCGGGATTTGTGTGGAAAAGCAAGATCTGAAACCATGGAAAACAGGAAAAAGTGGGATTTGTGTGGAAAAGCAGGATCTGAAACGATGGAAAACAGGAAAAAGTGGGATTTGTGTGGAAAAGCAGGAACTGAAACGATGGATAATGGGAAAAAGTGGGATTTGTGTGGAAAAGCAGGAACTGAAATCATGGAAAACAGGGAAAAGTGGGATCTGAAATGATGGAAAATGGGAAAAGTGGGATTTGTGTGGAAAAGCAGGATCTGAAATGATGGAAAACAGGGAGAAGTGGGATTTGTGTGGAAAAGCGGGATCTGAAATGATGGAAAAGAGGGAAAAGCAGGATCTGAAATGATGGAAAACGGGAAAAGTGGGATTTGTGTAGAAAAGTAGGAACTGAAATCATGGAAAACGGGGAGAAGGGACGGCCTGGAGGGAATCTGTGGATGCGGGGAGGTGGAAAATCGGGATTTGTGTGGAAAAGCGGGATCTGAAACGATGGATAATGGGAAAAAATGGGATTTGTGTGGAAAAGCAGGAACTGAAATCATGGAAAACAGGGAAAAGCGGGATCTGAAATGATGGAAAACAGGAAAAAGTGGGATTTGTGTGGAAAAGCAGGATCTGAAATGATGGATAATGGGAAAAAGGGGGATTTGTGTGGAAAAGCAGGAACTGAAATCATGGAAAACAGGGAGAAGGGACGGCCTGGAGGGAATCTGTGGATGTGGGGAGGTGGAAAATCGGGATTTGTGTGGAAAAGCAGGAACTGAAACGATGGAAAACAGGGAAAAGTGGGATCTGAAATGATGGAAAACAGGGAAAAGTGGGATTTGTGTGGAAAAGCAGGAACTGAAATCATGGAAAACAGGGAGAAGGGACAGCCTGGAGGGAATCTGTGGATGCGGGGAGGTGGAAAATCGGGATTTGTGTGGAAAAGCAGGAACTGAAATCATGGAAAACAGGGAGAAGGGACAGCCTGGAGGGAACCTGTGGATGCGGGGAGGTGGAAAATCGGGATTTGTGTGGAAAAGCGGGATGGGAGCCGTCGGAAGCGCGGCGCAGGCCGGGAAGCCACAACAGCCGCAGGATCCGAAGGGAGCGCGGGGTGGGGGGGGAGAGGCTGGAAAAGCTGGAAAAGGCCGGGATTCGATCCCGAAAGAGCCGGAGAGGGAGGGATTGTCTTACAGCGGCCGGGCCCACGGAGCGCCCGTGCCAGAGGCTTCGGAAACACCGGGAGAATGATGGGAATAACAACAGCGGCCCGAGCCGCTGGAAATCCTGGATCAAAGCTCTTCCCGAAATCCGGCTGCGCCCGGAGCGGGAGCTGGGCACGGCGGGGATCGGGAGTGCCCCCGGATCCCTCGGGAATTCGGGCTGAGGGAGGGCACAGCTGCCGGAATTCCAATGGGTTTCCCGAGGAAAGGCACGGCAGGGGGTTTGCGCCATCACCCCCGATCCCAAAAATCTGGGATGGACCCGGTGGATCCTCGGGATCCCGGGGAAGTTGGGATTGTCCCGGGTGGGAATGGCCGGAGCAGAGTGACAGGTGGGAAGGTGGGAAAATGGGGATGGAAACTGGGAGAAGTGGGGCTGGGATTTGGGGAAAATGGGGCTGGAAACTGGGAAAACTGGGACTGGGGGAACTGGGGCTGGAATTTGGGAGAAGTGGGGCTGGGATTTGGGGAAAATGGGGCTGGAAACTGGGAAAACTGGGACTGGGATTGGGGGAAAATGGGGCTGGAATTTGGGGAAAATGGGGCTGGAAACTGGGAAAACTGGGACTGGGATTGGGGGAAAATGGGGCTGGAATTTGGGGAAAATAGGGGTGGAAACTGGGAAAACTGGGGCTGGGATTGGGGGAAAATGGGGCTGGAATTTGGGGAAAATAGGGCTGGAAACTGGGAAAACTGGGACTGGGGGAACTGGGGCTGGAATTTGGGAGAAGTGGGGCTGGAATTTGGGGAAAATGGGGCTGGAAACTGGGGAAAACTGGGAAAACTGGGACTGGGGAAAAATGGAGCTGGAATTTGGGGAAAATGGGGCTGGAAACTGGGAAAACTGGGACTGGGGGAACTGGGGCTGGAATTTGGGAGAAGTGGGGCTGGAAACTGGGAAAACTGGGACTGGGATTGGGGGAAAATGGGGCTGGAAACTGGGAAAACTGGGACTGGGATTGGGGGAAAATGGGGCTGGAATTTGGGGAAAATGGGGCTGGAAACTGGGAAAACTGGGACTGGGGGAAAATGGGGCTGGAATTTGGGGAAAATGGGGCTGGAAACTGGGAAAACTGGGACTGGGGGAAAATGGGGCTGGAATTTGGGGAAAATGGGGCTGGAAACTGGGAAAACTGGGACTGGGGAAAATGGGGATGGAAACTGGGAGAAGTGGGGCTGGGATTTGGGGAAAATGGGGCTGGAAACTGGGAAACCTGGGACTGGGATTGGGGGAAAATGGGGCTGGAATTTGGGGAAAATGGGGCTGGAAACTGGGAAAACTGGGAAAACTGGGGCTGGGATTGGGGGAAAATGGGGCTGGAATTTGGGGAAAATGGGGCTGGAAACTGGGAAAACTGGGACTGGGATTGGGAGAAAATGGGACTGGGATTGGGGGAAAATGGGGCTGGAAACTGGGAAAACTGGGACTGGGGGGAAATGGGGCTGGAATTTGGGGAAAATGGGGCTGGAATTTGGGGAAAATGGGGCTGGAATTTGGGAGGAGTGGGGCTGGAATTTGGGAGGAGTGGGGCTGGAAACTGGGAAAACTGGGACTGGGATTGGGGGAAAATGGGGCTGGAATGGTACTGGAAGTTGGGAGAATTGGAGCTGGAATTTGGAAAAAGTGGGACTGGAAATTGGAGGAACTGAGGCTGGAAGTTGGGGGGAATGCAGCTGGAATTTGGGAGAATCACTGGGCTGGAAGTTGGGAAAATTGGAGCTGGAAAGTGGGAAAACTGGGGCTGGAAGTTGGAAGAACTGGGGCTGAAATGTGGGAAAATGGGGCTGGAAGATGGGAAAAATGGGGCTGGGATTCGGAAGAACCAGTGCTAAGAGGTGGGAAACTGAGGCTGGAAGCTGGGAAAACTGGATCTGGAATTTGGGAGAACTGGGGCTGGAATGTGGGAGAAGTGAGGCTGGAATTTGGGACAACTGAGGCTGGGCAACCCAGGCTATTCCCTTCAAACCATTCCCTGTTTTTGGAGCTAAGCCCATGAATTCCCACCCCCATCCCTGTCATTATCCCATCCCTGCTCCCCATTCCCAATCCCCCATTCCCATTCTCATTATCCCATTCCCATTCCCGATTTCCCATTCCCATTCCTATTCCCATTCCCCCATCCCCATTCCCAGTTCCCCATTCCCAATCCCCAATCCCATCCACCTGCTCTCCCATTCCCCCATTCCCATTCCTACTTCCGATCCCCCATTCCCATTCCTAATCCCATTCCCAATCCCCCATCCAGCTGCTCTCATCCCCAATCCCTGTTCTCATTCCCATTCCCAGTCCCCCATTCCTGTTCTCATTCTCATTCCTATTCTCATTATCCCATTCCCAATCCCCCACCCCCAATCCCCCATTCCCATTCTCATTATTCCATCCCCAATCCCCCATTCCTGTTCCCATCCCCAATCCCCCATTCCCATCCACAATCCCCCATTCCTGTTCTCATTCCTATTCTCATTATCCCATTCCCAATCCCCCACCCCCAGTCCCCCATTCCCATTCTCATCCCCAATCCCCCATTCCCCTTCCCAGTCCCCCATTCCCATTCCCAGTCCCCCACTCCCCTTCCCAGTCCCCCATTCCCGTTCCCAGTCCCCCATTCCCCTTCCCAGTCCCCCATTCCCATTCCCAGTCCCCCATTCCCATCCCCAGTCCCCCATTCCCATCCCCAATCCCCCATTCCTGTTCCCAGTCCCCCATTCCTGTTCCCAGTCCCCCACTCCCCTTCCCAGTCCCCCATTCCCGTTCCCAATCCCCCATTCCCATCCCCAATCCCCCACTCCTGTTCCCAGTCCCCCACTCCCCTTCCCAGTCCCCCATTCCCACCCCCAATCCCCCACTCCCATTCCCATTATCCCATTCCCATTATCCCCGGCCAGCCCGGCAGCTCCGGAGCACGCGCGGGGCCCCTCCGGCCACGCTCCGGAGGCCTCGGGAAGCGCTGCCAGCGGCACATTCCCGTTCACTGCCCTGGAATTCTCCCCCTCCCGCCCCGCTGGCTCCCGGCTCCGGCACACGGAGCTCCCGATCCCGCCGGGAGCCTCCCCCCGGCGCGGCTGCGGAGGAGGGAACGGCCTTGGAAGCGCCGCCGGAGCGCTCCGAGCCCTCATCCATCCATCCATTATCCCGACATCTGGAATTGTCATTCCGGGAGGAAACGGAGCCCCCGGCCGCTTCCTCCCGCCGGCAGCCCCGGCACATCCATCTCCGCTCCGGCCGGGAATGCCGCCGCAGCGCCGGCGCGGGGCACCGGGAGCGGGGTCAGGGAGAGAGCGGGACCGGGATCTGGGCCAGCCCCGGGAGCCAGACCGGGATCTGGGATCTGTGCCAGCCTGGGCGAGCAGGGATTGGGATTCCAGGGCACCGGGAGTGGGGTCAGGGAGAGAGCGGGACCAGGATCTGGGCCAGCCCCGGGATCAGGGATTGGGATCCCAGCCATTCCAGGGCACTGGGAGCGGGGTCAGAGCAGGGAGCGGGACCGGGATCTGGGCCAGCCCCGGGAGCCGGGATTGGGATCTGTGCCAGCCCAGGGAGCCGGGAGTGGGGTCAGAGCAGGGAGCTGGAACTGGGATCTGTGCCAGCCCAGGGAAGTGGGATTGGGATCCGTGCCATCCGAAGGAGCCGGGATTGGCTCCCTGACATCCCAAAGAACGGGGATCTGGCCCGGTGCCATCCCCAGGAGCCAGGACTGGGATCTGTCCCATCCCTGGGAGCTGGGATCAGCTCTGACCCATCCCACAGAACCGGAATTGGGATCTGTCCCATCCCTGGGAGCCGGGATCAGCCCTGTCCCATCCCACAGGGCCGGGATCAGCTCTGTCCCATCCCTGGGAGCCGGGATCAGCTCTGTCCCATCCCTGGGAGCCGGGATCAGCTCTGTCCCATCCCTGGGATCCAGGATCAGCTCTGTCCCATCCCTGGGAGCCGGGATCAGCTCTGTCCCATCCCCATGAGCCGGGATCAGCTCTGACCCATCCCTGGGAGCCAGGATCAGCTCTGTCCCATCCCACAGGGCCGGGATCAGCTCTGTCCCATCCCTGGGATCCGGGATCAGCTCTGACCCATCCCTGGGAGCCGGGATCAGCTCTGTCCCATCCCACAGGGCCGGGATCAGCTCTGTCCCATCCCTGGGAGCCGGGATCGGCTCTGTCCCATCCCACAGGGCCGGGATCAGCTCTGTCCCATCCCACAGGGCCGGGATCAGCTCTGTCCCATCCCTGGGAGCCGGGATCGGCTCTGTCCCATCCCTGGGAGCCGGGATCAGCCCTGTCCCATCCCTGGGAGCCGGGATCAGCTCTGTCCCATCCCTGGGAGCCGGGATCAGCTCTGTCCCATCCCACAGGGCCGGGATCAGCTCTGTCCCATCCCACAGAGCCGGGATCGGCTCTGTCCCATCTCTGGGAGCTGGGATCAGCCCTGTCCCATCCCTGGGAGCCGGGATCGGCTCTGTCCCATCCCTGGGAGCCGGGATCGGCTCTGTCCCATCCCACAGAGCCGGGATCAGCCCTGTCCCATCCCTGGGAGCTGGGATCAGCTCTGTCCCATCCCACAGAGCCGGGATCGGCTCTGTCCCATCCCACAAGGCCGGGATCAGCTCTGTCCCATCCCTGGGAGCCGGGATCAGCTCTGTCCCATCCCACAGAGCCGGGATCAGCTCTGACCCATCCCTGGGAGCCGGGATCAGCTCTGTCCCATCCCACAGGGCCGGGATCAGCTCTGTCCCATCCCACAGAGCCGGGATCAGCTCTGACCCATCCCTGGGAGCCAGGATCGCCTCTGTCCCATCCCTGGGAGCCGGGACTGGCCCGCTGCCAGCCCCGGGAGCCGGGCTCGCTCGGTGTCCCCCGCGGGGCCAGCGGGGGCCGGGCCGGGAGCGCCGCCGCGCAGCTTCCCGGGAACGCTGCCAGGCGGCTGCGGCGGCCGCCGGGCCGGGACGGATCCGTGCGGAGCGCGGGGGCAATTCCAGAGGAAAGCGCTCCCGGGGGCCGCTCCGGAGCTTTTCCAGACCTGCTGCCGGCCGGGACGCAGGTGCCGGGGCCGTGGAATCGCAGACTGCCTCGGGACGCGGGGAATTCCGGGATCGGCCCCCGGATCCCGCTGTCCCAGCCTGGCCTGGGACGCTCCGTGGGATGGGGATCCTCTGGGAATTGCATCCCAGCACCCTCCCACCCAGGAATTCCAGCCCAAAACCCCAATATTCCATTGGAAGCCGTTCCCTGTTTCCCATCCCTCCATCTTTTACACCAAATCCCTCTCCAGCTCTCCTAGAAAAATCCCTGGAAAAGGCTCAGGGATCTCCCTGGAATTCCCATTTTCCAGCTGCACATTCCCAGCTATCCCAGCTCCTCCTGATCCCTGCGTGTCCCAAGGATTGATCCCGGCTCCGGGATTGATCCCAAATCCAGCCCTGGAAAATCCAGCTGAGCAAACAGGGATGGGTTGGAAGGAGCTGCAGGAATCGGGATTTACCTGGAATCCTAAAACCACGGAACCCTAAAACCATGGAATCACGGAAGGGTTTGGGATGGAAGGGATTTTAGGGATGACCCCATTCCCGTGGGGCAGCTCCCGCTATCCCGGGATGCTCCAGGGATGAAGCAGCCCCAGGTTCTCTGGGAATTCCATTCCAGGCAGGGAATTCCTTCCCAAAATCCCATAAATCCAGGGGGAAGCCAAGCCTGGGGGAATTCGGGGGCATCCCGAGCTGTGCCCGGGCTGATCCCGGGTGGAATTTGTGCCGACGGAGCCACGGAAAACAGGGAACGACACCGGGACACCAAATCCAGATTTTCCAGCCCCATTCCATGATCCCGGTCCCACATCCACAGGGATGGGGATTCCAGCCCTGGACAGCCCTTCCCAGGGGGAATATTCCCAAAAATCCCACCTGAACATCTCCGAGTGCCACAATCCCAGGGATTTATCCCGCTGGGAATGGGGATTCCAGCCCTGGACAGCCATTCCCAGGGGGAATATTCCCAAAAATCCCACCTGAACATCTCCGAGTGCCACAATCCCAGGGATTTATCCCACTGGGAATGGGGATTCCAGCCCTGGACAGCCATTCCCAGGGGGAATATTCCCAAAAATCCCACCTGAACATCTCCGAGTGCCACAATCCCAGGGATTTATCCCGCTGGGAATGGGGATTCCAGCCCTGGACAGCCCTTTCCAGGGGGAATATTCCCAAAAATCCCACCTGAACATCTCCGAGTGCCACAAGCCCAGGGATTTATCCCACTGGGAATGGGGATTCCAGCCCTGGACAGCCATTTCCAGGGGGAATATTCCCAAAAATCCCACCTGAACATCTCCAAGTGCCACAATCCCAGGGATTTATCCCGCTGGGAATGGGGATTCCAGCCCTGGACAGCCATTTCCAGGGGGAATATTCCCAAAAATCCCACCTGAACATCTCCGAGTGCCACAATCCCAGGGATTTATCCCGCTGGGAATGGGGATTCCAGCCCTGGACAGCCATTCCCAGGGGGAATATTCCCAAAAATCCCACCTAACCCCCGCTCCAAGACACTGCCTGAGGCCGTTCCCTCAGTTCCAAAGGATTTTGAGGATTCTGATATCCCAAAATTTCCATCGTCTTCCTGAAATCCAGGTAAAGCCACTCACATTTTCCTTCCTAATTTGTCCGATTTTCCTGAGCAAATCCCACTTTATCCAAGCCCATCTCCCAAAAATTCCCTCCCTGGGTTAATCCCGGCGTTTGCAGGGTGAAATCCAGGGAAAACCTTTTCTTAGGACGGGGTCAGGGATTACTTAGGAGCGGGATACGACGGAGCCATTCCCGAAAATCCGGGATAAGGAGCGCCAAACCCAAATCCCGGAGTTTTCCGGGTTTTTTTTTTTTTTTTTTTTTGGGAAGAGGGAACAAAGGCTCTGGAAGCGGCTCAGGGCCGGGATCAGCGCTCCCCCCACTGGCAGCTCCGGGATGCATTCCCGAGCTTTTCCACACATTCCCGGAATTGTTATTCCAGAGAAATCCCGATGAACCCCACTCCGGGGGCAGCCTTGGCTCCGGAGGATCCTCTGGAAAAATCCCCGGGATCTCCATGGGGGTTGTTGGGATCTCCCCGGAATTCGGCGGCGCCATCCCGATCCCATTCCCGATCCCATTCCCGATCCTATTCCCAATCCCATTCCCGATCCCATTCCCGGTGCATCCCAGCCTTTCCCGGGCCGTTTTTCCAGCTGTAATTCCGGAATTCTCCCCCCTCCCCGAGGTTTTGTCCCGGTCAGGGCTGCGGTTCCCGAGGCTTTTCCAGGAGAATTCCGGGCTCCGGCCGCCCCCGGAGCGCCGGGAATTGCCAGGGCCGGTAATGGATTGAGCAGGGATTCGGGAAGAGCCGCGGGGTTTGCCGGGAAGGGCCGAGCCCTGCGGATATTCCCGGGATCCCGAGCTCTTCCCGAGGTTTTCCGAAGCCTGAGAAGGGATGGGACCCTGGGAAAGGCTCGGGGAGCTCCTGGAATTCCTGAGCAGGAGCCTCGGGAGCGTTCCCACATGGAATACGCAGCATTCCTGAAAATCCCTCCCTCCCCAAAACCGACACAGAGATGGAAATCAGGGAATTGCAGAGCTTGGAAAAGGCCGACCCTGTCTCCGTCCCACATCCACAGGGATGGGAAATCCTGGGAATGGGGATTCCAGCCCAGAATTCCAGCTGGGAATGGCAATTCCAGCCCGGAATTCCAGCTGGGAATGGCAATTCTAGCCTGGAATTCCAGCTGGGAATGGGGATCCCAGCCTGGCCACATCCACAGGAATGGGAAATCCTGGGAATGGCAATTCCAGCCCGGAATTCCAGCTGGGAATGGGGATCCCAGCCTGGACACATCCACAGGGATGGGAATTCCAGCTGGGAATGGCAATTCCAGCCCGGAATTCCAGCTGGGAATGGGGATCCCAGCCTGGCCACATCCACAGGGATGGGAATTCCAGCTGGGAATGGCAATTCCAGCCTGGAATTCCAGCTGGGAATGGGGATCCCAGCCTGGCCACATCCACAGGGATGGGAAATCCTGGGAATGGCGATTCCAGCCTGGAATTCCAGCCCTTTCCAGGGGAATGTTCCCAAAAATCCCAACCCGAGGCCGTTCCCCGGGTCCTTTCCCTGTTCCCTGGGAGCAGATCCCGCCCTGGATCCCCCTGGATCCCTTCAATCCCGCTTTTCTCCGGGATGAGCCCCCACAGCTGCTCCAGACTTATCCCAACTCCATCATTTTTCCCCCGGACACCAAATCCGTCACTTCCGTCTCAGATCCAGGATAAAATTCCATGAATTCCGTCGGATCCTACCTCCTCATCCGAGCTGTCTTCCTCGTACTCATCGTGGACAACCAAATCCTGCTTCCCTTCCAACGGGGAATCGTCTTCCAAGGTTTTCCTCTTCCCGGGAGCCCCTTTGGCCTGGGAAAATCGGGAAAAAGGCAGCTCAGTAAGATCCCATCCCGAAATCCCTGGAATTTTTTTTGTCCCGAGGAAGGAAAGGAGCTCGTTAATCCCAGCCTGGAAGGGCAGGATTGGGATGGGAATGGGAAATTCCTTGGGATGAGGAGCCAGGAACCAGCCCGGGCATGGTCGTGGATCCATGGAAAAGGGGCTGTGGAATGCCAGGGAAAAGTGGGAATTCTGCCTGGCTCAGATCCCAGCTGGAATCTGGATCCGACGCCAGAGGGGTTTGGGAATGGAGCTGGGAATGTGCAGGGGGGAGCAGGGAATTCCAGGAGATCCCAGAGCTTTTTCCAGGGGTTTTTCTGGGAGAGCTGGAGAGGGGTTTGGGATTTTGGGCTGGAGGGACGGGAAACAGGGAATGGCTTCCCATGGAATGTTGGGATTTTGGGATGGAATTCCCGGAGAACCCGGGGCTGCCCCAGGATCCCTGGCATAGCAGGAGGTGTCCCTTGGGAATGGGATCATCCCTGAAATCCCCTCCATTCCCGCCCCATTCCCAGGCTGGATCGGTTCTTCCAGGAGGGAATTCCCATAAAATTCCCACTCCAGCCACACTCCCACATTCCCACCCTGCCTTATCCCAGAATTTCCCAGGAAATCCCAGGATTCCTTATCCCGGATTTTTCCCTCTCATGCCGGGATTCCCAAGGTTTGGGACTGAGGAGAACCCTCCCCATTCCTGGGAGCCCAAAATTCCCAAAATTCCCTGGTTTTGCCCCAGTTCTGGGAAGGAGAGGGAAATTCCAGAGCCTTTTCCAGGGTTTTTGTGGGAGAGCTGCAGAGGGGTTTGGGATTCAGACTGGAGGGATGGGAACCAGGGAATGGCTTCCCATGGAATGTTGGGATTTTGGGATGGAATTCCCGGAGAACCCGGGGCTGCCCCAGGATCCCTGGCATAGCAGGAGGTGTCCCTTGGGAATGGGATCATCCCTGAAATCCCCTCCATTCCCACCCCATTCCCAGGTTGGATCGGTTCTTCCAGGAGGGAATTCCCATAAAATTCCCACTCCAGCCACACTCCCACATTCCCACCCTGCCTTATCCCAGAATTTCCCAGGAAATCCCAGGATTCCTTATCCCGGATTTTTCCCTCTCATGCCGGGATTCCCAAGGTTTGGGACTGAGGAGAACCCTCCCCATTCCTGGGAGCCCAAAATTCCCAAAATTCCCTGGTTTTGCCCCAGTTCTGGGAAGGAGAGGGAAATTCCAGAGCCTTTTCCAGGGTTTTTGTGGGAGAGCTGCAGAGGGTTTTGGGATTCAGACTGGAGGGATGGGAACCAGGGAATGGCTTCCCATGGAAAATCGGGATTTTGGGATGGAATTCCCGGAGAACCCGGGGCTGCCCCAGGATCCCTGGCATAGCAGGAGGTGTCCCTTGGGAATGGGATCATCCCTGAAATCCCCTCCATTCCCACCCCATTCCCAGGTTGGATCGGTTCTTCCAGGAGGGAATTCCCATAAAATTCCCACTCCAGCCACACTCCCACATTCCCACCCTGCCTTATCCCAGACTTTCCTCTCTCATCCCAGAATTCCCAAGGTTTGGGATTGAGGAGAATCCTCCCCATTCCTGGGAGCCCAAACTTGCCAAAATTCCCTGGTTTTGCCCCAGTTCTGGGAAGGAGAGGGAAATCCCAGAGGCTCCGGAGCTGGGAATGAAAGTGCTGGGGATTCGCTGCTCTTGCAGGAGAATTCCAGAGCCTTTCCCAGGGGTTTTGTGGGAGAGCTCCAGAGGGGCTTGGGATGCAGGCTGGAGGGATGGGAACCAGGGAATATTGGGATTTTGGGCTGGAATTCCCAGAGAATCCAGGGCTGCTCCATCCCTGGGAAATCCCGGGATAACGGGAGCTGCCCCATGGGAATGGGATCATCCCGGAGGTCACTTCCATCCCAAACCATTCCAGAATTCCCAGGGAAAAGCCCAGGACTCCCTCCCAGCTCATCCCAGTTCCAAAGGAATTCCAGATGCCCTCTATCCCTGTCTGGAAAACCTGGATTCAGGGATCTCTGGGATGAGAATTCCCCCTTATCCCGGGATCAGCCTCATCCCGGCATTCCCACTCCCTCCCAGAGCAGCTCCAGCATCCCCGGGCTGCCCGGAATTCCTGAATTCCCAGATTTCTGTGGGATAACCCCAGAACCTGACCCTGCTGCTGTGGAGGAGCTCCGGGAACGCTCCCAACTTTCCTTGGAAAAGCGATTTTCCCCTTTCCAGGAGCCCCCTCAGAGCGGGATCAGGGTCGGAATTCAGGGAATGATTGGAAAAACGGGGTTGGGATTCAGGGAATGATCGGAAAAGTGGGATTTGTGTCAGATTTCAGGGAATAACTGGGAAAGTGGGATTTGTGTCAGATTTCAGGGAATGACTGGGAAAGTGGGATCAGGATTCAGGAACGACTGGAAAAGTGGGATTTGTGTTGGGATTCAGGAATGACTGGAAAAGCGGGGTAAGGATTCAGGGAATGACAGGAACAGTGGGATCAGGATTCAGGAATGACTGGAAAAGTGGGATTTGTGTCTGGATTCAAGAATGACTGGAACAGTGGGATTTGTGTCGGGATTCAGGGAATGACAGGAACAGTGGGATCAGGATTCAGGAATGACTGGAAAAGCGGGGTCAGGATTCAGGAATGATTGGAAAAGTGGGATTTGAATCAGGAATCAGGGAATGACTGGAAAAGCGGGATCAGGATTCAGGGAATGATGGAACAGCGGGGTCAGGAATCAGGGAATGACTGGAAAAGCGGGATCAGGAATCAGGGAATGATGGAACAGCGGGGTCAGGAATCAGGAATGACCAGAAAAGCAGGGTCAGGATTCAGGGAATGATGGAACAGCGGGGTCAGGAATCAGGGAATGACTGGAAAAGTGGGGTCAGGAATCAGGAATGACTGGAAAAGCGGGGTCAGGAATCAGGGAATGACTGGAAAGGCGGGATCAGGAATCAGGGAATGATGGAACAGCGGGATCAGGATTCAGGGATGACTGGAAAGGCGGGATCAGGATTCAGGGAATGATGGAACAGTGGGATCAGGATTCAGGGATGACCAGAAAAGCGCGATCAGGAATCAGGGAATGACTGGAAAAGCGGGGTCAGGAATCAGGGAATGATGGAACAGCGGGGTCAGGAATCAGGGAATGACTGGAAAAGCGGGATCAGGATTCAGGGAATGACCGGAAAAGCGGGGTCAGGAATCAGGGAATGATGGAACAGTGGGATCAGGATTCAGGGATGACCAGAAAAGCGGGATCAAGAATCAGGGAATGACTGGAAAAGCGGGATCAGGATTCAGGGATGACCAGAAAAGCGGGGTCAGGAATCAGGGAATGATGGAACAGCGGGATCAGGAATCAGGGAATGACTGGAAAAGCGGGATCAGGAATCAGGGAATGACTGGAAAAGTGGGGTCAGGAATCAGGGAATGACTGGAAAAGCGGGGTCAGGAATCAGGGAATGATGAAACAGTGGGATCAGGATTCAGGGATGACCAGAAAAGCGGGGTCAGGAATCAGGGAATGACTGGAAAGGCGGGATCAGGAATCAGGGAATGATGGAACAGCGGGGTCAGGATTCAGGAGTGACTGGAAAGGCGAGATCAGGATTCAGGGAATGATGGAACAGCGGGGTCAGGAATCAGGGAATGATGGAACAGTGGGATCAGGATTCAGGAATGATTGGAAAAGTGGGATTTGAATCAGGATTCAGGGAATGACTGGAAAAGTGGGGTCAGGAATCAGGGAATGATGGAACAGCGGGGTCAGGAATCAGGGAATGACTGGAAAAGCAGGGTCAGGAATCAGGGAATGATGGAACAGTGGGATCAGGAATCAGGGAATGACTGGAAAAGCGGGGTCAGGAATCAGGGAATGATGGAACAGCGGGATCAGGAATCAGGGAATGACTGGAAAAGCGGGGTCAGGAATCAGGGAATGACCGGAAAACAGGGATCAGGAATCAGGGAATGACTGGAAAGGCGGGATCAGGAATCAGGGAATGACTGGAAAAGCGGGGTCAGGAATCAGGGAATGATGAAACAGTGGGATCAGGATTCAGGAATGACTGGAAAGGCGGGATCAGGAATCAGGGAATGATGGAACAGTGGGATCAGGATTCAGGGATGACCAGAAAAGCGCGATCAGGAATCAGGGAATGACTGGAAAAGCGGGGTCAGGAATCAGGGAATGATGAAACAGTGGGATCAGGATTCAGGGATGACCAGAAAAGCGGGGTCAGGAATCAAGGAATGATGGAACAGCGGGATCAGGAATCAGGGAATGATGGAACAGCGGGGTCAGGAATCAGGGAATGACTGGAAAAGCGGGATCAGGAATCAGGGAATGATGAAACAGTGGGATCAGGATTCAGGGATGACCAGAAAAGCGGGGTCAGGAATCAGGGAATGATGGAACAGCGGGGTCAGGAATCAGGGAATGATGGAAAAGCAGGGTCAGGAATCAGGGAATGATGGAACAGTGGGGTCAGGATTCAGGAATGACTGGAAAGGCGGGATCAGGATTCAGGGAATGATGGAACAGTGGGATCAGGATTCAGGGATGACCAGAAAAGCGTGATCAGGAATCAGGGAATGACTGGAAAAGCAAGGTCAGGAATCAGGGAATGACTGGAAAGGTGGGATCAGGAATCAGGGAATGACTGGAAAAGCGGGGTCAGGAATCAGGGAATGATGGAAAAGCGGGATCAGGAATCAGGGAATGATGGAACAGCGGGGTCAGGATTCAGGAATGACTGGAAAAGCGGGATCAGGAATCAGGGAATGACTGGAAAAGCGGGGTCAGGATTCAGGAATGACTGGAAAGGCGGGGTCAGGATTCAGGGAATGACTGGAAAAGTGGGGTCAGGAATCAGGGAATGATGAAACAGTGGGATCAGGATTCAGGGATGACCAGAAAAGCGGGATCAGGAATCAGGGAATGACTGGAAAGGCGGGATCAGGAATCAGGGAATGACTGGAAAAGCAGGGTCAGGAATCAGGGAATGATGGAACAGTGGGATCAGGAATCAGAGAATGACTGGAAAAGTGAGGTCAGGAATCAGGGAATGACCGGAAAAGCGGGGTCAGGAATCAGGGAATGATGGAACAGCGGGGTCAGGATTCAGGAATGACCAGAAAAGCAGGGTCAGGATTCAGGGAATGATGGAACAGCGGGATCAGGATTCAGGGATGATTGGAAAAGCAGCTCCGGCCGGCGCTCCCGGCGGGAGCTGTAAAAGCCAGGCCGGGCGGGATCACGGGGCAAATCCCGGCGCAGGGATGGGATTACCGGGAAAACAAAGGCGGCTTTAAGGGCCGGGATGCTCCGCAGGGAACCGGGATAAGTCTTTTCCCAGGTTTTTGGCGCTGGGATGGGGCTGGGGTTGGGTTTCACCTTCCCCGGCTGCCCCCGCGTGCGGCCGGAGACGGAAAATCCCGGCGTTACCAGTGTGTCCCGGTCTGTCTCAGTGCCTCCCGGTCTGTCCCAGTCTGTCCCGGTCTGTCCCAGTCTGTCCCGGTCTGTCCCGGTCTGTCCCAGTCTGTCCTGGTCTGTCCTGGTCTGTCCCGGTCTGTCCCAGTCTGTCCCAGTTTGTCCTGGTCTGTCCCAGTTTGTCCCGGTCTGTCTCAGTGCCTCTCAGTCTGTCCCGGTCTGTCCCAGTCTGTCCCGGTCTGTCCCGGTCAGTCCCAGTCTGTCCCAGTCTGTTCTGGTCTGTCCCGGTCTGTCCCAGTTTGTCCTGGTCTGTCCTGGTCTGTCCCAGTCTGTCCCAGTCTGTCCTGGTCTGTCCCGGTCTGTCCCAGTCTGTCCCAGTCTGTCCCAGTCTGTCCCGGTCTGTCCCGGTCGGTCTCAGTGCCTCTCAGTCTGTCCCAGTCTGTCCCAGTTTGTCCTGGTCTGTCCCAGTCTGTCCCAGTTTGTCCTGGTCTGTCCCGGTCTGTCCCAGTTTGTCCTGGTCTGTCCTGGTCTGTCCCAGTCTGTCCCAGTCTGTCCTGGTCTGTCCCGGTCTGTCCCGGTCAGTCCCAGTCTGTCCCAGTCTGTTCTGGTCTGTCCCAGTCTGTCCTGGTCTGTCCCGGTCTGTCCCAGTCTGTCCCAGTCTGTCCCAGTCTGTCCCGGTCTGTCCCGGTCGGTCTCAGTGCCTCTCAGTCTGTCCCAGTCTGTCCCAGTTTGTCCTGGTCTGTCCCGGTCTGTCCCAGTTTGTCCTGGTCTGTCCTGGTCTGTCCCAGTCTGTCCCAGTCTGTCCCGGTCTGTCTCAGTGCCTCTCAGTCTGTCCCAGTCTGTCCCAGTTTGTCCTGGTCTGTCCCAGTCTGTCCTGGTCTTTCCCAGTCTGTCCTGGTCTGTCCCGGTCTGTCCCAGTCTGTCCCAGTCTGTCCCAGTCTGTCCTGGTCTGTCTCAGTGCCTCCCGGTCTGTCCCGGTCTGTCCCAGTCTGTCCCAGTCTGTCCCGATCAGTCCCGGTCTGTCCCAGTCTGTCCCGGTCTGTCCCAGTCTGTCCCGGTCTGTCCCTGTGTGTCTGTCCCAGTCTGTCCCGGTCTGTCCCGGTCTGTCCCAGTCTGTCCCGGTCTCTCCCAGTCTGTCCCGGTCTGTCCCAGTCTGTCCCAGTCTGTCCCGGTCTGTCCCAGTCTGTCCCAGTTTGTCCCGGTCTGTCCCGGTCTGTCCCAGTCCCTCCCAGTGAGTCCTAACCCTAACTCAATCCCAGTTTTCCAGGCCCATTCCCAGTTCTCAAGCCCCATTCCCAGTTTCCCATTCCCAATCCCTGTTTTCCCGCCCCAAACCCAGTTTTCCCGGCCCAATCCCAGTTTTCCCAGCACAATCCCAGTTTCCCAATCCGAATCCCAGTTTCCCAATCCCAATCCTGGTTTCCCAATCCCAGTTTTCCCAGCACAATCCCAGTTTCCCAATCCCAATCCCAGTTTCCCAATCCCAATCCTGGTTTCCCAATCCCAGTTTTCCCAGCACAATCCCAGTTTCCCAATCCCAGTTTCCCAATCCCAATCCTGGTTTCCCAATCCCAGTTTTCCCAGCACAATCCCAGTTTCCCAATCCCAATCCCAGTTTCCCAATCCCAATCCTGGTTTCCCAATCCCAGTTTTCCCAGCACAATCCCAGTTTCCCAATCCCAATCCCAGTTTCCCAATCCCAATCCTGGTTTCCCAATCCCGGTTTCCCAATCCTGGTTTCCCAGCCCCAATCCCAGCGGGAAGGGAAGAGTTAAAGGGCTCCAGATCTTTCCCTGGATCAGGAAAGCAGCAAATCAAACACTGCAGCTGCTCCGGGAGCTGCCAGGGAAAACCGGGAATGCTGGAAGTCATTAGGAGGAAATCCAAACCGACGGGGACACGGAAACATTTACAGAGCCCCCGGCAGCTGCGGGATTTGGGATTTGGGGAATGACAGATCTGGATTTGGGATTTGGGATTTGGGGATTTGGGGAATGACAGATCTGGATTTGGGGAGCTGGGAATGGCAGCTCTGGGATTTGGGATTCGGGGATTTGGGGAATGGCAGCTCTGGGATTTGGGGAGCTGGGATTTGGGAATGGCAGCTCTGGGATTTAGGATTTGGGGAATGGCAGCTCTGGGATTTGGGGAGCTGGGATTTGGGAATGGCAGCTCTGGGATTTAGGATTTGGGGAATGGCAGCTCTGGGATTTGGGATTCAGGGATTTGGGAATGGCAGCTCTGAGATTTAGGATTTGGGGAATGGCAGCTCTGGGATTTGGGAATTTGGAATTTGGGGAATGGCAGCTCTGGGACTTGGGGAGCTGGGAATGGCAGCTCTGGGATTTGGGAATTTGGGATTTGGGGAATGGCAGCTCTGCGATTTAGGATTTGGGATTTGGGGAATGCCAGCTCTGGGATTTGGGATTCAGGGATTTGGGAATGGCAGCTCTGCGATTTAGGATTTGGGGAATGGCAGCTCTGGGATTTGGGGAGCTGGGATTGGGGAATGGCAGCTCTGGGATTTGGGAATGGCAGCTCTGGGATCTCAGGAGCTGGGAATGGCAGCTCTGGGATTTGGGAATGGCAGCTCTGGGATCTCAGGAGCTGGGAATGGCAGCTCTGGGATTTGGGATTCAGGGATTTGGGAATGGCAGCTCTGCGATTTAGGATTTGGGGAATGGCAGCTCTGGGATTTGGGGAGCTGGGATTTGGGGAATGGCAGCTCTGGGATTTGGGGAGCTGGGAATGGCAGCTCAGGGATTTGGGATCTGGGGATTTGGGGAATGCCAGCTCTGGGATTTGGGATTCAGGGATTTGGGAATGGCAGCTCCGGGATTTAGGATTTGGGGAATGGCAGCTCTGGGATTTGGGAATTTGGAATTTGGGGGATGGCAGCTCTGGGACTTGGGGAGCTGGGAATGGCAGCTCTGGGATTTGGGATCTGGGGATTTGGGGAATGCCAGCTCTGGGATTTGGGATTCAGGGATTTGGGAATGGCAGCTCTGGGATTTGGGATTCAGGGATTTGGGAATGGCAGCTCTGCGATTTGGGGAGCTGGGATTTGGGAATGGCAGCTCTGCGATTTGCGATTTGGGGAATGGCAGCTCAGGGATTTGGGATTTGGGGATTGGCAGCTCAGGGATTTGGGATCTGGGGATTTGAGGAATGGCAGCTCTGGGATTTGGGATCCCTGTTTCCCATCCCTCCAGCCTGCGTCCCAAACCCCTCTGGAGCTCTCCCACAAATCCCTGGGAAAGGCTCTGGAATTCTCCTGCAAGAGCAGCGAATCCCCAGCACTTTCATTCCCAGCTCCGGAGCCTCTGGGATTTCCCTCTCCTTCCCTTCCCAGAACTGGGGCAAAACCAGGGAATTTTGGCAAGTTTGGGCTCCCAGGAATGGGGAGGATTCTCCTCAATCCCAAACCTTGGGAATCCCGGGATGAGAGAGGAAAGTCTGGGATAAGGCAGGGTGGGAATGTGGGAGTGTGGCTGGAGTGGGAATTTTATGGGAATTCCCTCCTGGAAGAACTGATCCAACCTGGGAATGGGGTGGGAATGGAGGGGATTTCAGGGATGATCCCATTCCCAAGGGACACCTCCTGCTATGCCAGGGATCCTGGGGCAGCCCCGGGTTCTCCGGGAATTCCATCCCAAAATCCCAACATTCCATGGGAAGCCATTCCCTGGTTCCCGTCCCTCCAGCCCAAAATCCCAAACCCCTCTCCAGCTCTCCCAGAAAAACCCCTGGAAAAGGCTCTGGAAGGCTTAATTTTCCTTTTTCCCCACAATTTTCCCCAGGACAGTCTCATCCCTAGCCATGGATCCTTCCTCAAAATAATTATTTCTACTCCTCCATGGAAAACCGGATCAGTGCCAAGGCATTCCTGGATTTTGGGGAAACCAGAGCATCGCAGGGAGGGGCAGGAATGGGATGGGAGCCCCCCAAATCCAGGGCAGGGTCACAGTCAGGCCCTTACCTGTGTCTGGGGAGCCGAGGGGCTTCCAGGGGCTTCTTCCTCCTCCTCCTCCTCCTCCTCCTCCTCCTGCTCCTCCTGGTCATTCCCGGAGGATTCGCTGTCGCTTCCCGAATCCTCCAGGCCGGAATAAACGCTCTCCTCGCTCTCCGACAGCTCCTCGCTGCCTCCGGAGGGGCTGGGCTGCAGGGGACAGCACGGCGGGGGTCACAACGGGGACACGGGGGGCACACGGGGGGGACACGGGGGACCCCCGACCACGGGCGGGGCATGGGCTCCCATGGAGACACCCCCACACACCTCGGGACGCCCCCTCAAAGTTTGGGTCCCCCCTCAGGACCAGCCTGGACACCCCCAGGTGTGGGGACACCCCCAGGTGTGGGGTCACCCCTCAGGACAAAATCAGACGCCCCCCCCCCAATTCCTGTGTCCCCCTCAGGACTGGGTCAGACCCCCCTGCCCAAATTTCTGGCAGCCCCTCAGAACCAACCCAAACCCCCCCAGTTACTGGGGCACCCCTCAGAACCAACCCAAACCCCCCCATTACTGGGACACCCCTCAGAACCAACCCAAACCCCCCCATTACTGGGGCACCCCTCAGAACCAACCCAAACCCCCCCATTACTGGGGCACCCGTCAGAACCAACCCAACCCAAACCCCCCATTACTGGGGCACCCCTCAGAACCAAACCAAACCCCCCCCATTACTGGGGCACCCCTCAGAACCAACCCAACCCAAACCCCCCATTACTGGGGCACCCCTCAGAACCAAACCAAACCCCCCCCATTACTGGGGCACCCCTCAGAACCAACCCAACCCAAACCCCCCAATTACTGGGGCACCCTAAGAACCAACCCAAACCCCCCCAGTTACTGGGGCACCCCTCAGAACCAACCCAACCCAAACCCCCCCATTACTGGGGCACCCCTCAGAACCAACCCAAACCCCCCCAGTTACTGGGGCACCCCTCAGAACCAACCCAAACCCCCCATTACTGGGGCACCCCTCAGAACCAACCCAAAGCCCCCCAGTTACTGGGACACCCTAAGAACCAACCCCCCAGTTGCCATGCCCAGTCCCCCCCAGTTGCCATGCCCAGTCCCCCCCAGTTGCCATGCCCAGTCCCCCCAGTTGCCATGCCCAGTCCCCCCCAGTTGCCATGCCCAGTCCCCCCAGTTGCCATGCCCAGTCCCCCCCAGTTGCCATGCCCAGTCCCCCCACTTGCCATACCCAGTGCCCCCCAGTTGCCATACCCAGTGCCCCCCAGTTGCCATGCCCAGTCCCCCCAGTTGCCATGTCCTCCCAGTGCCCAGTGGCACCCCCTGATTGCCACATTCCCCGTCAGTGCCAGGCAGGTCCCTGTCACTGCTGGGTCCCCCCCCCCATTGCCAAAGACAAGCTCAGACAGACCCCCCCCATTTCTGGGTGGCCCCCTCAGAGACCCCTCATTCCCAGGTCCCCCCCTCAGGACAAGGCCAGACCCCCCAATTATCGGGGTATCCCTTCACCAGGACAGGGCTGGGTCCCCTCCTCAGGAGGCCAAACCCCCTCATGGAGACCAGCCCGGACCCCTCCCCAAATTGCTGGGTTGCCCTTCAGGACAAGGCCAGACCCCCTCATGGAGACCAGCCCGGACCCCTCCCCAAATTGCTGGGTGGCCCTTCAGGACAAGGCCAGACCCCCTCATGGAGACCAGCCCGGACCCCTCCCCAAATTGCTGGGTTGCCCTTCAGGACAAGGCCAGACCCCCTCATGGAGACCAGCCCGGACCCCTCCCCAAATTGCTGGGTGGCCCTTCAGGACAAGGCCAGACCCCCTCATGGAGACCAGCCCGGACCCCTCCCCAAATTGCTGGGTTGCCCTTTAGGACAAGGCCAGACCCCCTCATGGAGACCAGCCTGGACCCCTCCCCAAATTGCTGGGTGGCCCTTCAGGACAAGGCCAGACCCCCTCATGGAGACCAGCCCGGACCCCTCCCCAAATTGCTGGGTGGCCCTTCAGGACAAGGCCAGACCCCCTCATGGAGACCAGCCCGGACCCCTCCCCAAATTGCTGGGTGGCCCTTCAGGACAAGGCCAGACCCCCTCATGGAGACCAGCCCGGACCCCTCCCCAAATTGCTGGGTGGCCCTTCAGGACAAGGCCAGACCCCCTCATGGAGACCAGGCCGGAGACCCCAGTTATGGGGTTTGCCCCTCACCAGGATAGGGCCAGGTCGCCCCCTCAGGAGGCCAAATCCTCCCCTCACTGCCGGGTTCCCCCTCACGGGGACCAGGCTGGATCCCCTCCATTCCCCGGTCCCTCCTCACCGGTACAGGCTGGGTCGCCCACTCAGGAGGCCAAATCCCCTCTCAGGAGGCCAAATTCCCTCTCAGGAGGCCAAATGCCCTCTCAGGAGGCCAAATCCCCCCTCACTGCCGGTGCCCCCTCAGGACAAGGCCAAATCCCCCCTCAGTGCGAGGTTTCCCCTCAGGATAAGACCAGACCCCTTCATTGCTGAGTTCCCCCTCAGGACAAGCCCAAATCCCCCCTCAGTGCCGGGTTTCCCCTCAGGATAAGACCAGACCCCTTCATTGCTGAGTTCCCCCTCAGGACAAGGCCAAATCCCCCCTCAGTGCTGGGTCCCCACTCAGGATAAGACCAGACCCCTTCATTGCTGAGTTCCCCCTCAGGACAAGCCCAAATCCCCCCTCAGTGCCGGGTTTCCCCTCAGGCTAAGACCAGACCCCTTCATTGCTGAGTTCCCCCTCAGGACAAGCCCAAATCCCCCCTCAGTGCCGGGTCCCCCCTCAGGATAAGACCAGACCCCTTCATTGCCGAGTTCCCCCTCAGGACAAGGCCAAATCCCCCCTCAGTGCCGGGTCCCCACTCAGGATAAGACCAGACCCCTTCATTGCTGAGTTCCCCCTCAGGACAAGGCCAAATCCCCCCTCAGTGCCGGGTTTCCCCTCACGGACACCAGGCCGGACCCCCTCCATTTCCCGGTCCCCCCTCACGGCCACCAGGCCACCCCCCTCCCCGTCGCCATGGCAATGCCGGGTGTGTCCCCTCCCTCCCCGTTGCCATGACAACCCCGCGTGTTTCCCCCCACCCCGTTCCCCCTCCCCGGTCACCCCCGGACCTGCTCCATGGTGGCGGCTCCGCGTGCGCCGCCGAACACGTGGGCGCGCGGGTCACAGGGACGGCCACGCCCCCGCCCGCCGCGCTTCCGCCTTGCCGCGGCCCCCGCGCCGCTCCCGAGGGAGGGGATCCCGCTCCTGGGCAGGGCGGGATAACGGGAACGAGAGAGGATAACGGGAAAAGAGAACGGGAGAAGATAACGGGAACGGGGCGGCAGCGCGGGAAAACGTGAAAGCAATGTGCGCGTGCGCGACGGCCGCCGCGCCGCCGGGTTCGCGCATGCGCGCTGCGGCAGCCGCGCCATAGGCGGGGTGAGGGACGGGGAAGGGGCGTGGCTCCGTGAAGGGGGCGTGGTCACACGTGCTCGGGGGCGTTCCCTGCGCGCTACGCCGGCAATGGGACGGGGGCGTGGCCAGAATGGAAAAGGGGCGTGTCCACACTGGGAGGGTGGGACCAGACGTCACAGGGGCGTGTCCACTCCGTTGTGGGCGTCACCCTGAGAGAGCCCCGCCCAGATATTGCCAAAAATGGCCAGAGGGCAGGGCCAGGTGTGTGGGGGCGTGTCTCTATGGGCAGGAGGCGTGGCCAGGTGAGACAGGAAGTGTTCTGATGTGAGGGCCCTCCCCAGGTGCGCAGAGGAAGGGGCGGGACCTGGCAAAAGGGGTGTGGTCGGAGCCACCAGGGGGCGTTGCCCCTGATGCAATGGCCACGCCCAAGCCATAGCAGGTATGGGCAGAGGGCGTGTCCTGCTGTGAGTGGGCGTGTCCCGACCCATCAGGGGGCGTTCCCGTGGTCAAAGCCCACCTGCAAGCAACGGAAAGGGGCGTGGCCCGAACGATAATTGAGGCGTTCCCACGTGATAGCCACGCCCCTGGTCATCTGCAGGCAGTAGGCGTGGTCTGATGCAGGTGGGCGTGTCCCTACGCCCTTGGGGTCCGTCCCTCCTGTACCCTACAGCCAGTGGGTGTGGCCACCTGGGGCCAAGCCCCGCCCCTCCCCGTCTGCAATACGCTGTGGGCGTGGTCACTGCGCGAGGGGGCGTCTCCATGCAGGAAAGCCACGAGCCTCAGTTGCTGCGTCACGCAGTGGGCGTGGTTACAGACCAAGGGGGAGTGTCCAGCGGCAAAGCCGCGCTCCTCCCCTTTCCTCTAAGGCTCACTGGGCGTGGCTACTGCACAAGGGGGCGTGCCCTCGCGGCAAAGCCCCACCTGCGGCGCGCAGTGGGCGTGGCTATCGGACAAGTGGGTGTGTCTTTACGCCAAAACCCCGCCCCACTCCGGCAACTACGCGCGCTGGGCGTGGCTAGCGCACCGGGGGGGCGTGTTCTTGCGGCAAAGCCACGCCCCCTCACCCCGGCGGAGCAGCGGGCGTGTCCCGCCGCCAGTGGGCGTGGCCGCGCACGCGCCGCTCCGCGCCGCCTCACACCCGCCCCCCCCAAGATGGCGGCGGCCATGCCGCCTCCCGCCGCCGCTGCCGCCGCCGCCTCGCCGCGCCCTTCCCGCGCTTTTTAACGGCCTCGCCGCCGCCGGGGCCGCCCCCGGGGCCTCGCCGAGCCCTTCCCGCCCCCGCCGTGAGGGCGCGGCCATGGACGGGCCGGGCGCGGCGGCGGCGGCGGGCGCGGGGCCCGGGCCCTGCAACGTGCCCGCCTTCCTCACCAAGCTGTGGACGCTCGTGGAGGACCCCGAGACCGACTCGCTGATCTGCTGGAGCCCCGTGAGTGCCCGCGCAGCGCGGGGAGAGGCTCCCGGGGGGCGGGCAGGGCTGCCCGCGGGGGCCCGCCCGAGGCCCGGCCTGCGCGCCGCGGCCCGCGCGGCTCCTCGGCGAGTTCCCGCGGAAAAGCGGCTTTTCCCGCGAAAAGACCCGCTATTCCCGCCAAAAAAACCCGCTTTTCCCGCGAAAAATCCCGCTATTCCCGGGGAAAAGCCCGCTATTCCCGGGAAAAATCCCGCTGTTCCCGGGGAAAAGCCGCTTTTCCCGCGAAAAAAAAACGTTATTCCCGGGGAAAAGCCCGCTATTCCCGGGAAAAATCCCGCTATTCTTGGGGAAAAGCCCGCTTTTCCTGGCTAAAAGCCCGCTATTCCCGGGAAAAAGCGAGCTATTCCCGGGAAAAATCCCGTTATTCCCGGGAAAAAGCCCGCTATTCCCGGGAAAAAGCCCGCTATTCTTGGGGAAAAGCCGCTTTTCCCGCGGAAAAAAAATGTTATTCCCGGGGAAAAGGCCGCTATTCCTGGGTAAAAGCCCGCTATTCCCGGGAAAAATCCCGTTATTCCCGGGAAAAATCCCGCTATTCCCGGGAAAAATTCCGTTATTCCCGGGAAAAAACCCGCTATTCCCGGGAAAAATCCCGTTATTCCCGGGGAAAAGGCCGTTATTCTGGGAAAAATCCCGCTATTCCCGGAAAAATCCCGTTATTCCCGGGGAAAAGGCCGTTATTCCTGGGAAAAATCCCGCTATTCCCGGGAAAAATCCCGTTATTCCCGCGAAAAAAAACACTATTCTTGGGGAAAAAGCCCGCTATTCCCGGGGAAAAAAACGTTATTCCCAGGGAAAAGGCCGCTTTTCCTGGGTAAAAGCCCGTTATTCCTGGGAAAATGCGCGCTATTCCCGGGAAAAATCCCGTTATTCCCGGGAAAAACCCGCTATTCCTGCGAAAAAAAAACGTTATTCCCAGGGAAAAGCCGCTTTTCCTGGGTAAAAGCCCGCTATTCTTGGGAAAAATCCCGCTATTCCCGGGAAAAATCCCGTTATTCCCGGGAAAAAACCCGCTATTCCCGGGAAAAATCCCGTTATTCCTGGGAAAAAACCCACTATTCCCGGGAAAAAGCGCGCTATTCCCGGGAAAAATCCCGCTATTCCCGGGAAAAATTCCGTTATTCCCGGGGAAAAGGCCGTTATTCCTGGGAAAAATCCCGCTATTCCCGGGAAAAATCCCGCTATTCCCGCGAAAAATCCCGCTATTCCCGAGAAAAATTCCGTTATTCCCGGGAAAAATTCCGTTATTCCCGGGGAAAAGGCCGTTATTCCCAGGAAAAATCCGCTATTCCTGGGAAAAATTCCGTTATTCCCGGGGAAAAGGCCGTTATTCCTGGGAAAAATCCCGCTATTCCCGGGAAAAATCCCGTTATTCCCGGGAAAAATCCCGCTATTCTTGGGGAAAAGCCCGCTATTCCCGGGAAAAATCCCGTTATTCCCCGCAAAAAAAAAACCGTTATTCCCGGGGAAATCCCGCTTTTCCTGGGTAAAAGCCCGCTGTTCCCGGGAAAAATCCCGTTATTCCCGGGAAAAATTCCATTATTCCCGGGGAAAAGGCCGTTATTCCTGGGAAAAAATCCCGCTATTCCCGGGAAAAATCCCATTATTCTTGGGAAAAATCCCGCTATTCCCGGAAAAAACCCCCGCTATTCTTGGGAAAAATCCCGCTATTCCCAGGAAAAATCCCGCTATTCCCGGGAAAACCCCGCTTTTCCCACGGAAAATCCCGCTATTCCCGGGAAAAAATCCCATTATTCCCGGGAAAAATCCCGTTAATCCCGTTATTCCGGGGAAAAGGCCGTTATTCCTGGGAAAAATCCCGCTATTCCTGCGAAAAATCCCGTTATTCCGGGAAAAAACCCGCTATTCCCGGGAAAAAGCGCGCTATTCTTGGGAAAAAACCCGCTATTCCCGGAAAAAACCCGCTATTCCCGGGAAAAAGCCCGCTATTCCCGGGGAAAATTCCGTTATTCCCGGGAAAAACCCGCTTTTCCTGCGAAAAATCCCGCTATTCCCGGGAAAAAAATGTTATTCCCGGGGAGAAGCCCGCTTTTCCTGGGTAAAAGCCCGCTATTCCCGCGAAAAATCCCGCTATTCCCGGGAAAAATCCTGCTATTCCCGGGGAAAATCCCGCTATTCCCGGGGAAAAGCCCGCTATTCCCCGCGAAAAATCCCATTATTCCCGGGAAAAATCCCGCTATTCCCGGGAAAAGTCCGCTTTTCCCGCGGAAAATCCCACTATTCCCGGGGAAAATTCTGTTATTCCCGGGAAAAATCCCGCTCTTCCCGGGAAAATCTCACTTTTCCTGGGAAAAATCCCGTTATTCCTGGGGAAAACCCCTTCTTCCCGCAGAAAATCCCGCTTTTCTCCCGCTTTTCCCTGTTTTTTTCCTGTGTTTTTCCCGGGTTTCCCTCGTTTTTTCCCCTTTTTTTTCCCCACTTTTCCCACTTTCCCCGGTTTTTTTCCCGGTTTTTCCCCCGGTTTTTTTCCTGTGTTTTTTCCCGCTTTTCTGCTTTTCCCTGTTTTTTCCCCTGTTTTTCCCACTTTTCCCCTGTTTTTCCCTTTTCTTCTTCCCATTTTTTTCCCGCTTTTCCCTGTTTTTTCCCTGCTTTTCCCGCTATTCCCAGGGTTTTTTCCCTGTGTTTTTCCCGCTTTTCCCCGTTTTTTTCCCATTTTTTTCCCGCTTTTCCCCATTTTTTCTCCCCATTTTTTCTCCCCATTTTTTTCTCCCCATTTTTTTCCCGTGCTTTTCCCGCTATTCCCTGGGGTTTTTTCCATGTTTTTCCCACTTCTTCCCATTTTTTTCCCGCTTTCCCCCGGTGCTTTTCCCACTTTTCCTGCTTATCCCCGCGTTTTCCCTGTGGATTTCCTGGTTTTCCTGCTATTCCCTGGTTTTTCCCAGTGATGTTTCCCGCTTTTTCTGGTTTTTCCTGCTTTTCCCACTTTTCCCCGTTTTTTTCCCATTTTTTTCCGCTTTTTCCCCGTTTTTTCTCCCCATTTTTTTCCCTGCTTTTCCCAGTTTTTCCTGCTTATCCCCGTTTTTTCCCATATTTTTCCCACTTTTCCCAGGGTTTTTTTTCCATGTTTTTCCCCCTTTTCCACATTTCCCCTTTTTTCCGCATTTTTCCCATTTTTTTTCCCACTTTTCCTTGTTTTTTTCCCGTGATTTTCCCGCTATTCCCAGGGGTTTTTTCCCTGTGTTTTTCCTGTTTTTCCCTTTTTTTTCCCATTTTTTCCCGCTTTCCCGCGGTGCTTTTCCCACTTTTCCTTCTTATCCCCGTGTTTTCCCTGTGGTTTTCCTGCTATTCCCTGTTTTTTTTTCCGGTGGTTTTCCCGCTTTTTCCTGTTTTTCCCACTTTTCCCCGTTTTTGTCCCGTGCTTTTCCTGCTTTTCCCAGTTTTTTCCCCGTGTTTTTCCCGCTTTTTCCCCGTTCTTTTCCCATTTTCCCCCACTTTTCCCGCTTTTTTCCCGCTTTCCCTGCTGTTTTTCCCAGTTTTCCCCGCTTTTTCCCACTTATCCCTGGTTTTTTCCCATATTTTTTCCGCTTTTCCCAGTTTTTTCCCCGTGCTTTTCCCACTTTTATCCCTCTTTTCCCCATTTTTTCCCCCTGTTTTTTCCCCGCTTTTCTGCTTTTCCCCCCTTTTTTCCCATTTTTCCCCACTTTTCCCTCTTTTCCCAGTTTTTCCCTGTGTTTTTCCTACTTTTCCCTCTTATCCCTGGTTTTTTTCCCCATTTTCCCCCCCGTTTTTTCCCATATTTTTCCCTCTATTCCCAGGATTTTTTTCCAATGTTTTTCCCACTTTTCCCGCTTTTCTTTGTTTTTTCCCACTTTCCCCGTTTTTTCCCCATTTTCCCGCTTTTCCCCATTTTTCCCGTGCTTTTCCCGCTATTCCCAGGGGTTTTTTTCCATGTTTTTCCCGCTTTTATCCCTCTTTTCCCCATTTTTTTCCCTGTGTTTTTCCCACTTTCCCATTTTTTCCCCGTTTTTCCCCACTTTTTCCTGTTTTTCCCCATTTTTTTCCCGGTTTCCCCCATTTTTCCCATTTTTTCCCCACTTTTCCCGCTTCTCCCCGGGTTTTTTCCCGCTTTTTCCCCCATTTTTTTCCCGTTTTTTCCCCACTTTTCCCGCTTTCCCCCTGGTTTTTCCCCTTTTTTTTCCCGCTTTTCCCCGTTTTTCCCATGCTTTTCCCGCTTTTCCCTGTTTTTTTTCCCCATTTTTTCCCCACTTTCCCTGTTTTTTCCTGTGTTTTTCCACTTTTCCGCTTCTCTCTGTTTTTTCCCACTTTCCCCCGTTTTTTTCCCATTTTTCTGTTTTTTCCTGTTTTTTCTCCGTTTTTTCCCGTGCTTTTCCCGCTATTCCCAGCGGGTTTTTTTTTCCCGTTTTTTCCCGCTTTTCCCCGTTTTTTTCCCCATTTTTCCCACTTTTCCCCATTTTTCCCCGATTTTTTCCCGCTTTCCCCGGTGTTTTTCCCACTTTTCTCGCTATTCCCTGTTTTTTCCCTGTGTTTTTCCCGATTTTCCCGCTTTTCCCCCCATTTTTTCCCGTGCTTTTCCCGCTATTCCCCAGGGGGGTTTTTTCCATGTTTTTCCCACTTTTCCCTCTTTTTCCCCCCCCCATATTTTCCCGCTTTTTCCGAGCGGGGCCGTGGGAGAAGCGTGCCAGGATCCCAAAAATTCCCAAAAAGATCCCAAAAATCCCTTCCCGGCCAAAGCGTTCCAGGATCCCATGGACAGGATCCCATGGACAGGATCCCATGGACAGGATCCCAGAGCCTGGATCCCTCTCCAGGATCCCTCTCCAGGATCCCAAGGCCAGGATCCCTTTCCAGGATCCCATGGCCTGGATCCCTCTCCAGGATCCCATGGACAGGATCCCATGAACAGAATTCCATGGCCAGGATCCCATGGCCAGGATCCCAAAAATTTCCCCAAAAGATCCCAAAAATCCCTTCCCGGCCAAAGCGTTCCAGGATCCCATGGCCAGGGTCCCAAAGCCTGGATCCCTCTCCAGGATCCCAAGGCCCACAGCCCTCCAGGATCCCATGGACAGGATCCCATTGCCCGGATCCCTCAACAGGATCCCATTGCCAGGATCCCATGGACAGGGATCCCTCTCCAGGATCCCATTGCCTGGATGCCATGGACAGGATCCCATGGACAGGATCTCAAAGCCTGGATCCATCTCCAGGATCCCATTGCCAGGATCCCATGGACAGGATCCCTGTCCAGGATCTCAGGGCCCAAATTCCATGGACAGGATCCCATGGCCAGGATCCCTCTCCAGGATCCCAGGGCCTGGATCCCTCAACAGGATCTCATGGACATGATCCCTCAACAGGATCCCATGGACAGAATTCCATGGACAGGATCCCGTGGACAGGATCCCATTGCCTGGATCCCTCTCCAGGATCCCAGGGCCTGGATCCTTCAACAGGATCTCATGGACAGAATTCCATGGACAGGATCCCATTGCCTGGATCCCTCTCCAGGATCCCATGGACAGGATCCCAAGGCCAGGATCCCATGGACAGGATCCCATGGCCAGGATCCCTCTCCTGGATCCCAAGGCCTGGATCCCATGGACAGAATCCCAAGGCCTGGATCCCATGGCCAGGATCCCTCTCCAGGATCCCATTGCCTGGATCCCAAGGCCAGGATCCCACGGACAGGATCCCATGGACAGGATCCATCTCGAGGATCCTGTAGCCCAGATCCCATGGACAGGATCCCATGGACAGGATCCCAAAAATTTCCCCAAAAGATCCCAAAAATCCCTTCCCGGCCAAAGCATTCCAGGATCCCATTGCCAGGATCCCATGAACAGGATCCCTCTCCAAGATCCCAGGGCCTGGATCCCTCTCCAGGATCCCATGGGACAGGATCCCATTGCCCAGATCCCATGGACAGGATCCCAAGGCCAGGATCCCATGGACAGGATCCCTGTCCAGGATCTCAGGGCCCCAAATTCCATGGACAGGATCCCATGGACAGGATCCCTCTCCCGGATCCCTCTCCAGGATCCCAGGGCCTGGATCCCTCTCCAGGATCCCATGGACAGGATCCCTCTCCAAGATCCCAAGGCCTGGATCCCATTGCCAGGATCCCATGGACAGGATCCCATGGACAGGATCCCTCTCCAGGATCCCATGGACAGGATCCTATTGCCTGGATCCCTGTCCAGGATCCCATGGACCGGATCCCTCTCCAGGATCCCATGGACAGGATCCCATGGCCTGGATCCCTCTCCAGGATCCCATGGATAGAGCTCATGGCCAGGATCCCTCTCCAGGATCCCATGGACAGGATCCCAAAAATTCCCCAAAAGATCCCAAAAATCCCTTCCCGGCCAAAGCGTTCCAGGATCCCATGGACAGGATCCCATTGACAGGATCCCTTTCCAAGATCCCAAGGCCTGGATCCCTCTCCAGGATCCCATGGACAGGATCCCATGGACAGGATCCCAAAGCCAGGATCGCATGGACAGGATCCCTGTCCAGGATCTCAGGGCCCAAATTCCATGGACAGGATCCCATGGCCAGGATCCCTCAACAGGATCCCAGGGCCTGGATCCCTCAACAGGATCTCATGGACATGATCCCTCAACAGGATCCCATGGACAGAATTCCATGGACAGGATCCCGTGGACAGGATCCCATTGCCTGGATCCCTCTCCAGGATCCCATGGACAGGATCCCTCTCCAGATCCCAATGCCTGGATCCTATGGACAGGATCCCATGGACAGGATCTCAAAGCCTGGATCCCTCTCCAGGATCCCAAGGCCTGGATCCCATTGCCAGGATCCCATGGACAGGATCTCAAAGCCTGGATCCCTCTCCAGGATCCCAAGGCCTGGATCCCATGGACAGGATCCCTCTCCTGGATCCCAAGGCCAGGATCCCATGGGACCGGATCCCTCTCCAGGATCCCATGGACAGGATCCCATTGCCTGGATCCCTCTCCAGGATCCCATGGATAGAGCTCATGGACTGGATCCCTCTCCAGGATCCCATGGACAGGATCCCAAAATTTCCCCAAAAGATCCCAAAAATCCCTTCCCGGCCAAAGCGTTCCAGTATCCCATGACAGGATCCCTTTCCAAGATCCCATGGCCAGGATCCCTCTCCTGGATCCCATGGACTGGATCCCATGGACAGGATCCCATTGCCCGGATCCCTCTCCTGGATCCCTTGGACAGGATCCCAAAAAATTCCCCAAAAGATCCCAAAAATCCCTTCCCGGCCAAAGCATTCCAGGATCCCATGGACAGGATCCCATTGCCTGGATCCCTCTCCAGGATCCCAAAAATTCCCAAAAAGATCAAAAAAATTCTGCCAAAAATTAAAAAAAAAAAAAAGAAAAAAGGCCCAGAAAATAAAAAAAAAATTGGGAAAAAAAAATCCCCCAAAAATTCCAAAGAATTCATAAAGAAATCCTGGAAATTTAAAAAAAAAAAAAAATCCTCAAAAATTTC
>NC_071571.1:153317512-153420627 GCF_024509145.1 Vidua macroura | reverse complement strand
AAACCCTGGAAAACCCTCGGAGAACCCCATAGAAACTTTGGAAAGCCTTCGGAAAACCTTCGGAAAACCTTCAGAAAACCCTTGGAGAACCCCAAAAATCCTTCAGAAAATCCTGGAAAACCCTTGGAGAACCTTCAGAAAACGATGGAAAACCCTTGGAGAACACCAGAAAACCTTCAGAAAATCCTGGAAAACCTTCAGAAAACCCCAAAAAAACTTTCAGAAAACCATGGAAAACCCTTGGAGAACCCCATGAAACCTTCAGAAAACCATGGAAAACCCTTGGAGAACACCAAAAAACCTTCACAGAACCCCAAAAAACCTTCGGAAAGCCATGGAAAACTCCTGGAGAACCTTCAGAAAACCTCAAAAAACCTTCTTAAAACCTCATAAAACCTTCAGAAAAGCCCAGAAATTTTCAGGAATTTTGGGGAATTTTGGGGAACTTTGTGCAGGATTCCATCCTGTACCAGTGTATCCGAGCTTCTCGAAGCTGAGCAGGCTGAAGATGCTCTTGTAGAGCTGCATCTCCTTTTCAGAAAACCCAGAAACCTCTGGAAAACCCTGGAAAACCCTCGGAGAACCCCACAGAAATTTGGAAAACCTTCTGAAAACCATGGAAAACCCCTGGAGAACCTTCAGAAAACCTAAAAAAACCTTCAGAAAACCCCATAAAACCCTTGGAAAACCCCAAAAAAACCTTCTGAAAACCATGGAAAAACCCTTGCAGAACCTTCAGAAAACCTCAAAAAACCTACGGAAAACCTCATAAAACCTTCAGAAAAGCCCAGAAATTTTGGGGAATTTTGGGGAACTTTGTGCGGGATTCCGTCCCGTACCGGTGTATCCGATCTTCTCGAAGCTGAGCAGGCTGAAGATGCTGTTGCAGAGCTGCATCTCCTTTTCCAGAAAACCCCGAGAAACCTCTGGAAAACCCTGGAAAACCCTTGGAGAACCCCATAGAAACTTTGGAAAGCCTTCGGAAAACCTTCGGAAAACCTTCAGAAAACCCTTGGAGAACCCCAAAAATCCTTCAGAAAATCCTGGAAAACCCTGGAGAACCTCAGAAAACGATGGAAAACCTTGGAGAACACCAAAAAACCTTCACAGAACCCCAGAAACCTCTGGAAAACCCTGGAAAACCCTTGGAGAGCCCCATAGAAACTTTGGAAAACCTTCGGGAAACCCCAAAAAAACCTTTGGAAAACCCTGGAAAACCCTTGGACAACACCAAAAATCTTTCAGAAATCCTGGAAAACCTTGGAGAACCTTCAGAAAACCTCAAAAAACCTCCATAAAACCTCATAAAACCTTCGGAAAAGCCCAGAAATTTTCAGGAATTTTGGGGAACTTTCAGGAATTTTGCGGGATTCCGTCCCGTACCGGTGTATCCGATCTTCTCAAAGCTGAGCAGGCTGAAGATGCTCTTGTAGAGCTGCATCTCCTTTTCCAGAAAACCCCAGAAACCTCTGGCAAACCCTCAGAAAACCCCATAGAAACTTTGGAAAGCCTTCAGAAAACCTTCAGAAAACCTTCAGAAAACCCTTGGAGAACCCCAAAAATCCTTCAGAAAATCCTGGAAAACCCTTGGAGAACCTTCAGAAAACCTCAAAAAACCTTCAGAAAACCATGAAAACCCTTGGAGAACCTTCAAAAACCTCAAAAAACCTTCAGAAAACTTCAGAAAACCTTCGGAAAGACATGGAAAACCCTTACAGAACCTTCAGAAAACCTCAAAAAACCTTCTCAAAACCTCATAAAACCTTCAGAAAAGCCCAGAAATTTTGGGGAATTTTGGGGAACTTTCAGGAATTTTGCGGGATTCCGTCCCGTACCGGTGTAGCCGATCTTCTCGAAGCTGAGCAGGCTGAAGATGCTGTTGCAGAGCTGCATCTCCTTTTCCAGAAAACCCCAGAAACCTCTGGAAAACCCTCGGAAAACCCCATAGAAACTTTGGAAAGCCTTCAGAAAACCTTCAGAAAACCCTTGGAGAACCCCAAAAATCCTTCAGAAAATCCTGGAAAACCCTTGGAGAACACCAGAAAACCTTCAGAAAATCCTGGAAAACCTTCAGAAAACCCCAAAAAAACTTTCAGAAAACCATTGAAAACCCTTGGAGAACCCCAAGAAACCTTCAGAAAACCATGGAAAACCCTTGGAGAACACCAAAAAACCTTCACAGAATCCCAAAAAACCTTCGGAAAGCCATGGAAAACTCTTGGAGAACCTTCAGAAAACCTCAAAAAACCTTCTTAAAACCTCATAAAACCTTCAGAAAGCCCAGAAATTTTCAGGAATTTTGGGGAATTTTGGGGAACTTTGTGCGGGATTCCGTCCCGTACCAGTGTAGCCGATCTTCTCAAAGCTGAGCAGGCTGAAGATGCTCTTGTAGAGCTGCATCTCCTTTTCCAGAAAACCCCCAGAAACCTCTGGAAAACCCTGGAAAACCCTCGGAGAACCCCACAGAAATTTTGGAAAACCTTCTGAAAACCATGGAAAACCCCTGGAGAACCTTCAGAAAACCTAAAAAAACCTTCTAAAAACCCCATAAAACCTTGGAAAACCCAAAAAAAACCTCTGAAAACCATGGAAAAACCCTTGCAGAACCTTCAGAAAACCTCAAAAAACCTACGGAAAACCTCATAAAACCTTCAGAAAAGCCCAGAAATTCTGGGGAATTTTGGGGAACTTTGTGCGGGATTCCGTCCCGTACCGGTGTATCCGATCTTCTCGAAGCTGAGCAGGCTGAAGATGCTCTTGTAGAGCTGCATCTCCTTTTCCAGAAAACCCCAGAAACCTCTGGAAAACCCTGGAAAACCCTTGGAGAACCCCATAGAAACTTTGGAAAGCCTTCGGAAAACCTTCGGAAAACCTTCAGAAACCCTTGGAGAACCCCAAAAATCCTTCAGAAAATCCTGGAAAACCCTTGGAGAACCTTCAGAAAACGATGGGAAACCCTTGGAGAACACCAGAAAACCTTCAGAAAATCCTGGAAAACCTTCAGAAAACCCCATAAAACCCTTGGAGAACCCCATGAAACCTTCAGAAAACCATGGAAAACCCTTGGAGAACACCAAAAAACCTTCACAGAACCCCAAAAAACCTTCGGAAAGCCATGGAAAATCCTTGGAGAACCCCAAGAAACCTTCAGAAAACCATGGAAAACCCTTGGAGAACCTTCAGAAAACCTCAAAAAACCTTCTAAAAACCCATAAAACCCTTGGAGAACCCCAATAAACCTTTGGAAAACTATGGAAAACCCTTGGAAGACCTCATAAAACCTTCAGAAAAGCCCAGAAATTTTCAGGAATTTTGGGGAATTTTAGGGAACTTTGTGCGGGATTCCGTCCCGTACCGGTGTATCCGATCTTCTCGAAGCTGAGCAGGCTGAAGATGCTCTTGTAGAGCTGCATCTCCTTTTCCAGAAAACCCCCAGAAACCTCTGGCAAACCCTCAGAAAACCCCATAGAAACTTTGGAAAGCCTTCAGAAAACCTTCAGAAAACCCTTGGAGAACCCCAAAAATCCTTCAGAAAATCCTGGAAAACCCTTGGAGAACCTTCAGAAAACCTCAAAAAACCTTCAGAAAACCATGAAAACCCTTGGAGAACCTTCAGAAAACCTCAAAAAACCTTCAGAAAACTTCCAGAAAACCTTCGGAAAGACATGGAAAACCCTTACAGAACCTTCAGAAAACCTCAAAAAACCTCCATAAAACCTCATAAAACCTTTGGAAAAGCCCAGAAATTTTAGGGAATTTTGGGGAACGTTCAGGAATTGTGCGGGATTCCGTCCCGTACCGGTGTATCCGATCTTCTCGAAGCTGAGCAGGCTGAAGATGCTGTTGTAGAGCTGCATCTCCTTCTTGCGCGTTTGGTCCATCTCGTCCAGGATCTCCATCAGCTCGTTGCCCGTCTTGGTGGGGTGCGAGCACTCGGCCTCGTGCACCGAGAGCTCGTGGAAGGGGCCCTGCCAGGGGCAGCCGATGCGCTTGTACTTGCACTGCGTCACCCTGCCGGAAAAGCCCCCGAACAGTTTGGGAATTTTGGGAATTTTTGGGGAATTTTGGGGATATTCGGTGGCGTTCTTGGGAAATCTGGGAAGAATGGCGGGGGGGGCGGAGCGGGAAATTTGGGAGAGAAACGAAAAATCGGAGTGGGAATTTGGGAGAGAAATGGAAAATCAGAGCAGGAAATTTGGGAGAGAAATGGAAAATCAGAGTGGGAATTTGGGAGAGGAATGGAAAATCAGAGCGGGAAATTTGGGAGAGAAATGGAAAATCAGAGCAGGAAATTTGGGAGAGAAATGGAAAATCAGAGTGGGAATTTGGGAGAGAAATGGAAAATCAGAGTGGGAAATTTGGGAGAGAAATGGAAAATCAGAGCAGGAAATTTGGGAGAGAAATGGAAAATCAGAGCAGGAAATTTGGGAGAGCAACGGAAAATCAGAGCAGGAAATTTGGGAGAGAAATGGAAAATCAGAGCAGGAAATTTGGGAGAGCAACGGAAAATCAGACCAGAAATCTGGGAGAGAAATGGAAAATTCAGAGGGGAAAATTTGGGATAAAAATAGAAAAGCGGAGGGGAAATTTTGGGAGAGAAATGGAAAAGCAGAGGGGAAATTTGGGAGAGAAATGGAAAATCAGAGCGGGAATTTGGGAGAGAAATGGAAAATCAGAGTGGAAATTTGGGAGAGAAATGGAAAATCAGAGCAGGAAATTTGGGAGAGCAACGGAAAATCAGAGCAGGAAATTTGGGAGAGAAATGGAAAATCAGAGTGGGAAATTTGGGAGAGAAATGGAAAATCAGAGCGGGGAATTTGGGAGAGAAATGGAAAATCAGAGCAGGAAATTTGGGAGAGAAATGGAAAATCAGAGCAGGAAATTTGGGAGAGCAACGGAAAATCAGACCAGAAATCTGGGAGAGAAATGGAAAATTCAGAGGGGAAAATTTGGGATAAAAATAGAAAAGCGGAGGGGAAATTTTGGGAGAGAAATGGAAAAGCAGAGGGGAAATTTGGGATAAAAATGGAAAAACCAGACTGGAAAATTGGAGAGAGAAACAGAAAATGTGGGAGAGAGAAAGATGGAAAAGCAGAGGGGGAAATTTGGGAGGAAAAGGGGGAAATTTGGGGAACATTTGGGAGCTCTCGGCCTCGTGCACCGAGAGCTCGTGGAAGGGCCCTGCCAGGGGCAGCCGATCGCTTGTACTTGCACTGCGTCACCCTGCCGGAAAAGCCCCGAACAGTTTGGGAATTTTGGGAATTTTTGGGGAATTTTGGGGATATTCGGTGGCGTTCTTGGGAAATCTGGGAAGAATGGCGGGGGGGGCGGAGCGGGAAATTTGGGAGAGAAACGAAAAATCAGAGTGGAATTTGGGAGAGAAATGAAAAATCAGAGTGGGAATTTGGGAGAGAAATGGAAAATCAGAGCAGGAAATTTGGGAGAGAACGGAAAATCAGAGTGGGAATTTGGGAGAGAAATGGAAAATCAGAGTGGGAATTTGGGAGAGGAATGGAAAATCAGAGCGGGAAATTTGGGAGAGAAATGGAAAATCAGAGTGGGAATTTGGGAGAGAAATGGAAAATCAGAGTGGGAATTTGGGAGAGCAACGGAAAATCAGAGCAGGAAATTTGGGAGAGAAATGGAAAATCAGAGTGGGAATTTGGAGAGAGAATGGAAAATCAGAGTGGGAATTTGGGAGAGAAATGGAAAATCAGAGTGGGAAATTTGGGAGAGAAATGGAAAATCAGAGTGGGAATTTGGGAGAGAAATGGAAAATCAGAGCAGGAAATTTGGGAGAGAAATGGAAAATCAGAGTGGGAATTTGGGAGAGAAATGGAAAATCAGAGTGGGAATTTGGGAGAGGAATGGAAAATCAGAGCAGGAAATTTGGGAGAGAAATGGAAAATCAGAGCAGGAAATTTGGGGAGCAACGGAAAATCAGACCAGAAATTTGGGAGAGAAATGGAAAATTCAGAGGGGAAAATTTGGGATAAAAATGGAAAAGCAGAGGGGAAATTTTGGGAGAGAAATGGAAAAGCAGAGGGGAAATTTGGGATAAAAATGGAAAAACCAGACTGGAAAATTGGAGAGAGAAACGGAAAATGTGGGAGAGAGAAAGATGGAAAAGCAGAGGGGGAAATTTGGGAGAAAAGGGGGAAATTTGGGGAACATTGGGAGCTCTCGGCCTCGTGCACCAGGAGCTCGAGGAAGGGCCCTGCCAGGGGCAGCCGATCCCTTGGACTTGCACTGCGTCACCCTGCCGGAAAAGCCGGAACAGTTCGGGAATTTTGGGAATTTTGGGGATATTCGGTGGGGTGGGATGTTGGGAATTTGGGATGGAGAGGTGGGAAAGGTGGGGAAAGGTGGGAAAGGTTGGGAAGCGAAACGGAAAATCAGAGTGGGAATTTTGGGATAAAAATGGAAACTCAAGAGGGAAAATTTGGGAAAAATGTGGAAAATCAAGAGGGAAAATTAGAGAAAAATGTGGAAAATCAAGAGGGAAAATTTGGGAGAGAAACGGAAAATCAGAGGGGAAATTTGGGAGAGAAACGGCAAATCAGAGCAGGAAATTTGGGAAGGATGTGGGAAATCAGATTGAGAAATTTGGGATAAAAATGGAAAATCAGAGTGGAAATTTGGGAGGGATGTGGAAAATCAGAGCGGGAAATTTGGGAAAATTGTGGGAAAATCAAGAGGGAAAATCAAGAGGGAAAATTTGGGAGAGAAACGGAAAATCGGAGGGGAAATTTGGGAGAGCAATGGAAAAAGCAGAGGGGAAATTTGGGATAAAAATGGAAACTCAAGAGGGAAAATTTGGAAAAATGTGGAAAATCAAGGGAAAATTTGGGAGAGAAACAGAAAATCTGGGAGAGAGAAAAATGGAAAAGCAGAGGGGGAAATTTGGGAGCGAAATGGCAAAGCAGAGAGGAAATTTGGGAAGACGTGGAAAATCAGATTGGGAAATTTGGGAGAGAAATGGAAAATTCGGGAGAAAAATGGAAAATCAGAGGGGAAATTTTGGGAGAGAAAAGGAAAAGCAGAGTGGAAATTTGGGAGAGAAATGGAAAATCAGAGTGGGAATTTGGGAGAGAAATGGAAAATTCAGAGAGGAAAATTTGGGATAAAAATGGAAAATCAGAGGGGAAATTTTGGGAGAGAAATGGAAAAGCAGAGTGGAAATTTGGGATAAAAATGGAAAAACCAGGCTGGAAAATTTGGGAAAGAAATGGAAAAGCAGAGCGGGAAATTTGGGAGACTCCGCCGGGAGTGGAACCATCCCAAAACCCTCCCAAACCACCCAGAATTCCCCCCAAAAAATCTGGAATTCCCAAAAAAATGAGGCAGAATTCCCAAAATAACATCCAGAATTCCTCAGAAATCAGCCAGAATTCCCAAAAAAATTCCAGAATTCCTCAAAAATCATCCCCAAACCCATCCAAAATTCCCAAAACCAACTCAAAATCCCCCAAAACCATTCAGAATTCCCCCCCAAAAAATCCAGAATGCCTCAAAAATCATCCAAATTCCCAAAACCCACCCCAAAAATCCAGCCAGAATTCCCAAAAATCTCCCAACAGCATCCAGAATTCCTAAAAAACCATCCCAAAAATCAGCCAGAATTCCCAAAAAATCAGCCAGACTTCCCAAAAATCCCCCAAAATCATCCAGAATTCCCAAAAATCATCCAGAATTCCTCAAAAAAAAATCCCAAAAATCATCCAGAATTCCTAAAAAATTCCCAAAAAGCAGCCAGAATTCCCCCAAAAAAATCCCAAAAATCCCCAAAAACCATCCAGAATTACCAAAAAACCATGTGGAAAATTCTCGAAAACCATCCAGAATTCCCCAAAACCCATCCAGAATTCCCCCCCAAAAAAACCCCCATCCAGAATTCCCAAAAATCCCCCCAAACCGGGCAGAATTCCCAAAAAAATCCCAAAAATCATCCAGAAGTCCAAAAAAAAAAACCCGGCAGAATTCCCAAAAAATCAGGCACACTTCTCAAAAATCCCCAAAATTCTCCAGAATTCCCAAAAAAATCATCCAAAATTCCTCAAAACTATCCCAAAAATCATCCAGAATTCCCAGAAAATCAGCCAGAATTCCCAAAAAATCAGGCACATTTCTCCAAAATCCCCAAAATGTTCCAGAATTCCTCAAAAACCATCCCAAAAACCATCCAGAATCCCCAAAAAATCAGGCACGCTTCCCAAAAATCCCCCAAAACCATCCAGAATTCCCAAAAATCCCCAAAAATCCATTCTCAATCCCTCACCATACTCACGCTCCTTCTGCTGGTGCTCCAAGAAACATCTCCAGAACTTTGAGGTGGAAAACCAGCCCAAAACCACCAAAAACCACCAAAATCTGCCAAAAACCACCACAAAACCCCCAAAAACATCCCAAAAATACATATTGTGTCCTGTCACTCCTTCTGGTGCACTCCAAGAAACATCTCCGGAACTTTCAGGTGGGAAACCATCCCAAAATCACCAAAAACCACAACAAAACTGCCAAAAAAGCCCTAAAAAATCCTCAAAAAATAAAAAAAAAACCCAAAATTCCCAATAAAACCCCAAAAGTTGCCGACCAGTCCTGGCACTCCTCCTTCTGCTGGCGCTCGAGCAGGGAGCGGGGGAAACTGCTGCTGCTCCAAGAAACATCTCCAGAACTTTCAGGTGGAAAACCAGCCCAAAACCACCAAAAACCACCAAAATCTGCCAAAAACCACAAAAAAATCCCCAAAAAAATCCCAAAAATACATATTGTGTCCTGTCACTCCTTCTGGTGCACTCCAAGAAACATCTCCAGAACTTTCAGGTGGGAAACCATCCCAAAACCACCAAAAACCACCACAAACCCCCAAAAAATCCCAATAAAACCCACAAAAAAACCTCGAAAAATCCCCAAAAAATTCAAAAAAATCCCAAAAGTTCCCGACCTGTCCTGGCACTCCCTCCTTCTGGTGGCGCTCGAGCAGGGAGCGGGGGAACTGCTGCTGCTCCAAGAAACATCTCCAGAACTTTCAGGTGGAAAACCAGCCCAAAATCACCAAAAACCACCACACACCCCCAAAAAATCCCAATAAAACCCACAAAAAAACCTCAAAAAATCCCCAAAAAATTCCAAAAAATCCCAAAAGTTCCCGACCTGTCCTGGCACTCCTCCTTCTGGTGGCGCTCGAGCAGGGAGCGGGGGAACTGGCGGGCGCAGAAGCCGCACTCGGCCGGCAGCTCGCTGACCGCCTTCTCCACGGCCAGGTTGCGGCAGCAGAGGCTCTTGGAGATCTCGCAGCGGCAGTTGGGGCACGTGGCCTGCTCCTCCTTGAGCCGGGAGTCGGCCAGCAGGTGGATGAAACAGCCCGCGCACATCAGGTGCCCGTTGGTGCACTGGGAAATTCCAGGGAAAAAAAAAAAAAAAAAAAAAAAGGGAATTTTCCAGAGTTTTTTGAGATTTGGTCCTATTGGAATTTGGGGTAGGAGAAGAGAAACTGAGGCACAGAGTGGTTATTTGATTCCCCATTGATTCCCCATATCCCATTGATGCCCATTCATTCCCAATTTCCCATTGGATATCACGATTGATTCCCCATCTATTCCCAATTCCCATTGATCCTCATTGATCCCCCATTGATTCCCTATTTCCCATGGATCCCCATTGATTCCCAATTCCTCGTTGATCCCCATTGATTCCCAATTTCCCATTGATTCCCATTGATTCCCAATTCCCATTAATCCCCATTGATCCTCATTGATTCCCCATTGATTCCCATTCATCCCCATTGATCCCCATTTATTCCCAATTCCCATTGATACCCATTGATTCCCAATTCCCATTAATCCCCATTGATTCCCCATTGATCCCCATTGATTCCCAATTCCCCATTGACCCCCATTGATTCCTCATTGATCCCCAATTCCCATTGATCCCCATTGATCCCCATTGATTCCCCATTAATTCCCAATTCCCATTGATCTCCATCCATTCCCATTTCCCAGCAGGTGGATCAAACAGCCCGCGCACATCAGGTGCCCGTTGGTGCACTGGGAAATTCCAGGGGAAAAAATGGGAACTTTTGGGAGTTTGTGGGAGTTTTTTGGGATTTGGTGCTGCTGGAATTTGGGGTTGGAGAAGGGAAACTGAGGCACACGGTGGTCATTTGATTCCCCATATCCTATTGATGCCCATTGATTCCCAATTTCCCATTGGAATTCGTCATTGATTCCCCATTTATTCCCCATTCCCATTGATCCCCATTGATCCCCATTAATCCCCATTGATCCCCACTGATTCCCCATTGATTCCCCATTAATCCCCTTTGATCCTCATTGATTCCCAATTCCCCATTGATCCCCATTGATTCCCATTGATTCCCCATTAATCCCCTTTGATCCCCATTGATTCCCAATTCCCCATTGATCCCCATTGATTCTCAATTCCCATTGATCCCCATCCATTCCCATTTCCCAGCAGGTGGATGAAACAGCCCGCGCAAATCAGGTGCCCGTTGGTGCACTGGGAAATTCCAGGAAAAAAATGGGAATTTTGGGGAGTTTTTGGGAGTTTTTGGGAGTTTTTTGGGATTTGGTGCTATTGGAATTTGGGGTTGGAGAAGGGAAACTGAGGCACAGGGTGGTCATTGCAATTCTACATTGATCCCCATTGATTCCTCATTGATTCCAAGTTTCCCATCGATCCCCATTGATCCCCAATTCCCATTCATCCCCATTGATTCCCAATTGATTCCCAATTCCCATTGATCCCCATTGATTCCCCATTGATCCCCATTGATCCCCAATTGATTCCCAATTTCCCATTGATCCCCATTGATCCCCAATTGATTCCCAATTTCCCATTGATCCCCATTGATTCCCATTGATTCCCAATTGATCCCCATTGATTCCCATTGATTCCCAATTGATTCCCAATTCCCACTGATCCCCATTGATCCCCATTGATTCCCAATTGATTCCCAATTCTCATTGATCCCCATTGATCCCCATTGATTCCAAATTTCTCATTGATCCCCAATTCCCATTCATCCCCATTAATTCCCCATTGGAATTCCCCATTGATCCCCACTGATTCCCAATTTCCCATTGATTCCCCATTGATCCCCCATTGATCCCAATTCATTCCCAATTTCCCATTGGAATTCCCCATTGGTTCCCAATTCCCCATTGATTCCCCATTGATCTCCATTGATTCGCAGAACTAACTAATCAATCCCTGATTTAATCAATCAATCCCTGAATTAATTAATCAATTAATTTGGTCCCGTCCTGAGATTAATTAATTCCAGATTTAATTAATCCCAAAATTAATTAACAAATCCTAGAATTAACAAATCTCAGAACTAATTAATCAATCCCTGAATTACTCAAGTAATTAATCAATCAATTAGTCCGTTAACTGGATCCCATCCTGGGATTAATTAATCCCAGCTGTAATTTATCCCAGAATTAACAAATCCCAACTTTAATTAATCCCAGGACCAATTAACAAATCCCAGAACTGACTAATCAATCCCTGAATGAATCAATCAATTAATCAATCAATTAATCATTTAATTGGATCCCATCCTGGGATTTGTTAATTAATTAATTAAATCCCAGATATAATTAATCCCAGAATTAACAAATCCCAGCTTTAATTAATCCCAGGATTAATTAACAAACTCCAGAACTAACTAATCAATCCCTGAATGAATGAATCAATCAATTAATCAGTTAATTGGATCCCGTCCTAGGATTAATTCATTAATTAATTAAATCCTGAATATAATTAATCCCAGATTTAATTAATCCCAGAATTAACAAATCCCAGCTATAATTAATCCTGGAATTAATTAATGAATCCAGAACTATCTAATCAATCCCTGAATCAATCAACCAATTAATTAATCACCCAATTAATCAATTAATTGGATCCCATCCGGGGATTAATTAATTCCAGCTTTGATTAACCCCAGGATTAATTAACAAATCCCAGCTTTAATTAACCCCAGGACCAATTAACAAATCCCAAAACTAACTAATTAATCCCTGAATGAATCGATCGGTCAATTAATCAATTAATCAGTTAATCGGATCCTGGGATTGATTAATTAAATAATTAAATCTTTGGTGGCCCCTGGGGGGGTTTGGTGGCCCTTCAAAGGGGTTTGGTAGCCCAGGAGGGACAAAGAAGCCCTTGGTAGCCCAGGGAGAGAATTTGGTAGCCCTAGGCCTTGGTGGTCCCTGGGGACACTTTGGTGGCCCTGAGAGGACTTTGGTGGCCCCTGGGGAGTTTGGTGGCCCTTCAAATGGGTTTGGTAGCCCAAGAGGGGACAAAGGAGCCCTTTGTAGCCCAGAGAGAAAATTTGGTAGCCCCAGGCCTTGGTGGCCCCCAGGGGGGACTTCGGTGGCCCAGGAGGGCACAGAGATCCCCTGGGGATGGGTTGGCCCTGGGGGGACTTTAGTGGCCATTGGGGAAGTTTTGGTGGCCCTGAGGGGACTTTGGTGGCCCCTGGGACAGTTTGGTGGCCCCTGGGGGGGTTTGGTGGCCCACAAGGGGACAAGAAGGTTCTGGGGACTGCATTTGGTGGCCCCTGGAGAGGTTTAGTGGCCCATGAAGGGACAAGGACACCTTGAGGGGCTTTGGTGGCCCCTGGGGAGGTTTGGTGGCCCAGGAGGTGACAGGGCCACTCTGGGACAGTTTGGTGGCCAATGGGGGGGGTTTGATGGCCCAGGAGGGGACAAGAAACGTCTGGAGGGGGCATTTGGTGGCCCCTGGGGAGGTTTTGGTGGCCCTGGGACAGTTTGGTGGCCCTGGGGGGAGGGGGTTGGTGGCCCAGGAAGTGACAGGGCCACTCTGGGATAGTTTTGGTGGCCGTGAGGCAGGTTTGGTGGCCCTGAGGGGACTTTGGTGGCCCTGAGGCAGGTTTGGTGGCCCCTGGGGGGGTTTTGGTGGCCCTGAGGGGACTTTGGTGGCCCTGAGGCAGGTTTGGTGGCCCCTGGGGGTGTTTTGGCGGCCCTGAGGGGACTTTGGTGGCCCCCGGGCAGGTTTGGTGGCCCCTGGGGGGGTTTTGGTGGCCCACGAGGTCACAAGGGCCACTCTGAGACACTTTTGGTGGCCCTGAGGTGACATCGGTGGCCCTTGATGAGCCCTGAAGGGACTGGGGGTGACAAAAGCCCGGGGGTGACACCGGCTGTCCCCGGGGGGGGGACAGGGCCACCAGGGGGTGTGACACGGCCACCAGAGAGTGACAAGGCCACCAGAGGGATGACAGGGCCAGCAGAGGGGTGACAGGGCCACCAGAGAGTGACAGGGCCACTGGGGGGGGTGACAGGGCCACAACAGGGGTGACAGGGCCACCAGATGGGTGACAGGGCCACCAGGGGGGTGTGACAGGGCCACCAGAGGGGTGACAGGGCCAGCAGTGGGTGTGACTAGGCCACAAGGGGGGGGTGACTGGGCCACCACAAAGGGGAGTGGCAGTGCCACCAGAAGGGTGACAATGCCATCGGGGGGGGTGACAGGGCCACCAAAGGGATGACAGGGCCACCATGGGGTGTGACTAGGCCACAAGGGGGGTGGCAGGGCCACCAGAGGGGTGACAATGCCATCGGGGGGGGGTAACAGGGCCACCAGAGGGGTGACAGGGCCACCAGAGAGGTGACAGGGCCACCAGTGGGGTGTGACAGGGCCACCATGGGGTGTGACAGGGCCACCATGGGGTGACAGGGCCACCGGGGGGGGGATGACAGGGCCACAAGGGGGTGACAGGGCCACTAGGGGGATGACAGGGCCATCGGGGGGGGGTGACAGGGCCACCAAAGGGGTGACAGGGCCACCGAGGGGGGTGTGACTAGGCCACAAGGGGGGTGGCAGGGCCACCAGATGAGTGACAGGGCCACTGGGGGGGTGACAGGGCCACCAGAGGGGTGACAGGGCCACAAGGGAGGTGATAGGGCCACCAGAGAGGTGACAATGCCATTGGGGGGGGGGGGTGACAGGGCCATCAGGGGGGTGACAGTGCCATCGGGGTGGGGGGTAACAGGGCCACCGGGGGGGTGACAGGGCCACCAAGGGGGTGTGACAATGTGACCAGAGAGGTGACAGGGCCACAAGGGGGGGTGGCATTGCCATCAAGGGCTGTCCCCGTGTCCCCAAAGGCGGTGACAATGCCACCAGGGGTTGTCCCCGTGTCCCCAAGGGGGTGGCAGTGCCACCAGACGTGTCCCCTGAGGGTGTCCCGCTGTCCCCAAGGGGGTGGCAGTGCCACCAGACGTGTCCCCTGAGGGTGTCCCGCTGTCCCCAAGGGGGTGGCGCTGTCCCCATCCCCTCAGGGCCTCACCCGGTGCCACCTCAGCCTTGTCCCGGTGCCACCTGGGCATGTCCCGGTGCCACCACCGCCTGTCCCCATGTCCCCCAAAGGGGTGTCCCTGTCCCCAAACTGATGTCCCCATGTCCCCAAGGCGCTGTCACCGCCTCAGAACCGTCCCCATCCCCTCAGGACCCCTCCCGGTGCCACCTCAGCCTTGTCCCGGTGCCACCACCGCCTGTCCCCATGTGCCCAGGGGGGTGTCCCTGTCCCCAAGGGGGTGTCCCTGTCCCCAGGGGGGTGTCCCTGTCCCCAGGGAGGTGTCCCCATGTCCCCAAGGGGGTGTCCCTGTCCCCAGGGGGGTCTTCCTGTCCCCAAAGCGCTGTCCCCCATGTCCCCAAAGCACTGTCACCACCTCAGAACCCGCCCTGATCCCCTCAGGGCCTCACCCGGTGCCACCTCAGCCTCATCCCGGTGCCACCTGGGGGTGTCCCGGTGCCACCACCGCCTGTCCCCATGTCCCCAAGGGGGTGTCACTGTCCCCAAAGGGGTGTCCCTGTCCCCAGAGTGATGTCCCCATGTCCCCAAAGTGATGTCACCACCTCAGAACCGTCCCCATCCCCTCAGGACCCCTCCCGGTGCCACCTCAGCCTTGTCCCGGTGCCACCACCGCCTGTCCCCATGTGCCCAGGGGGGTGTCCCTGTCCCCAAGGGGGTGTCCCTGTCCCCAGGGGGGTGTCCCTGTCCCCAGGGAGGTGTCCCCATGTCCCCAAGGGGGTGTCCCTGTCCCCAGGGGGGTCTCCCTGTCCCCAGAGTGATGTCCCCATGTCCCCAAAGCGCTGTCACCCGCCTCAGAACCGCCCTGATCCCCTCAGGGCCTCACCCGGTGCCACCTCAGCCTCGTCCCGGAGCCACCTGGGGGTGTCCCGGTGCCACCACCGCCTGTCCCCGTGTCCCCAAGGGGGTGTCACTGTCCCCAAAGGGGTGTCCCAGTCCCCAGAGTGATGTCCCCATGTCCCCAAAGTGATGTCACCACCTCAGAACCGTCCCCATCCCCTCAGGACCCCTCCCGGTGCCACCTCAGCCTTGTCCCGGTGCCACCACCGCCTGTCCCCATGTGCCCAGGGGGGTGTCCCTGTCCCCAAGGGGGTGTCCCTGTCCCCAGGGAGGTGTCCCCATGTCCCCAAGGGGGTGTCCCTGTCCCCAGGGGGGTGTCCCTGTCCCCAGGGAGGTGTCCCCATGTCCCAAAGAGGTGTCCCCTGTCCCCAAAGCGCTGTCACCACCTCAGAACCGCCCTGATCCCCTCAGGGCCTCACCCGGTGCCACCTCAGCCCCGTCCCGGTGCCACCACCACTGTCCCCATGTCCCCAACGGGGTGTCCCTGTCCCCAAGGGGGTGTCCCTGTCCCCAGGGAGATGTCCCTGTCCCCAGGGAGGTGTCCCCATGTCCCCAAGGAGGTGTCCCCTGTCCCCAAAGCGCTGTCACCACCTCAGAACCGCCCTGATCCCCTCAGGGCCTCACCCGGTGCCACCTCAGCCCCGTCCCGGTGCCACCTGGGGGTGTCCCGGTGCCACCACCGCCTGTCCCCGTGTTCCCAAGGGGGTGTCCCTGTCCCCACAGCGCTGTCCCCACGTCCCCCCAGCGCTGTCCCCACGTCCCCCCAGCGCTGTCCCCATCCCCTCGATCCCCTCCCGCTGCCCCCCAGCCTCGCCCCGCCGGCCCGAGCGCTGCCCCGGTGCCCCCGCGGGACGTGCCCGCGTCCCCAGAGCGCGGCCGCACCTGGTAGACGGAAGCCTTGGGCAGATCGAGGCACACGGTGCAGCAGAGCACGGAGTAGAGGCGCTCCTCCAGCTTCACGCTGCCCGCCGCCCCCTCCGCGCCGCCGCCGCCGCTCCCGGCCGCCCTCAGCCGCTTCTTGGGCGGCGCGTCGGGATCGGCGCCCGCCTCCAACAGCAGCGCCGCCGCTTCTTCGGCGCCGCCGCTTTCGCCGCCCAGCGCGGCCGCGGCCGCGGGACCGGGAGCGGCCGCGGAAGGAGCGGAGGGAGCGGCGGGGCCGCCGCCGGCATCGCGCTCCTCCGGCCCGGACATCGCCGCCATCGCCGCCGCCTCACCCCGCCGCCATCTTGGCCGCCCTCACGGCTTCCCCTCAGGGGTGGAGCCAATGGGAGGCAGCGAGAGGCGGGGCGGGAGGAGGGGGAGCCAATGGGAGGGTGACAAGGGAGGAGCGAAGGGTGAGGCGGCCAATGGGAGGGCGCGGTCTGGGGTTGGGGGCGGGGATTTCAACGGCAGGGCCGGCAGCTGCCGGTAGAGGGGGCGGGGTTTGATGACGTCACTATGGATGCACCAATGGAGTAGAGAAGCGGGGAGAAGGCGGGGCTTGGGGCGGGAGCGCGAGAGGGGGCGCGCTCAGGGCCACCAGTATAAACCAGTATGGACCAGTATAAACCAGTATGGACCAGTATGGGACCAGTATGGACCAGTATGGGACCAGTATAACCAGTATGGACCAGTATGGGACCAGTATGGACCAGTATAACCAGTATGGACCAGTATGGACCAGTATAAACCAGTATGGAACAGTATGGGACCAGTATGGACCAGTATAAACCAGTATGGGACCAGTATGGGACCAGTATGGACCAGTATGGGACCAGTATGGACCAGTATAAACCAGTATGGGACCAGTATGGGACCAGTATGGACCAGTATAAACCAGTATGGACCAGTATGGACCAGTATAAACCAGTACGGACCAGTATGGCACCAGTATGGGACCAGTATGGACCAGTATAAACCAGTATGGACCAGTATAAACCAGTACGGACCAGTATGGCACCAGTATGGGACCAGTATGGACCAATACAAACCAGTATGGGACCAGTATGGACGAGTACGGACCAGTATGGGACCAGTATAAACCAGTATGGACCAGTATGGCACCAGTATGTACCAGTATAAACCAGTATGGGACCAGTATAACCCAGTATGGACCAGTATGGCACCAGTATGGACCAGTATGGCACCAGTATGTACCAGTATAAACCAGTATGGGACCAGTATGGGACCAGTATAAACCAGTATGGACCAGTATGGGACCAGTATGGACCAGTATAAACCAGTATGGCACCAGTATGTACCAGTATGGGACCAGTATAAACCAGTATGGACCAGTATGGGACCAGTATGGACCAGTATAAACCAGTATGGACCAGTATGGACCAGTATAAACCAGTAGGGACCAGTATGGGACCAGTATGGACCAGTATGGGACCAGTATAAACCAGTATGGACCAGTATAAACCAATATGGACCAGTATGGGACCAGTATGGGACCAGTATAAACCAGTATGGACCAGTATGGACCAGTATAAACCAGTATGGGACCAGTATAAACCAGTATGGGACCAGTATGGACCAGTATAAACCAGTAGGGACCAGTATGGGACCAGTATGGACCAGTATAAACCAGTATGGACCAGTATGGACCAGTATGGACCAGTATGGGACCAGTATGGACCAGTATGGGACCAGTATAACCCAGTATGGACCAGTATGGACCAGTATAAACCAGTATGGGACCAGTATAAACCAGTATGGACCAGTATAAACCAGTATGGGACCAGTATGGACCAGTATGGACCAGTATGGACCAGTATAAACCAGTATGGGACCAGTATAAACCAGTATGGGACCAGTATAAACCAGTATAAACCAGTAGGGACCAGTATGGGACCAGTATGGACCAGTATAAACCAGTATGGACCAGTATGGATCAGTATGGACCAGTATGGACCAGTATGGACCAGTATAAACCAGTATGGACCAGTATGGGACCAGTATGGACCAGTATAAACCAGTATGGACCAGTATGGATCAGTATGGACCAGTATGGACCAGTATGGACCAGTATAAACCAGTATGGACCAGTATGGGACCAGTATGGACCAGTATAAACCAGTATGGACCAGTATGGGACCAGTATGGACCAGTATAAACCAGTATGGGACCAGTATGGACCAGTATAAACCAGTAGGGACCAGTATGGGACCAGTATGGACCAGTATAAACCAGTATGGACCAGTATGGACCAGTATGGACCAGTATAACCCAGTATGGACCAGTATGGACCAGTATAAACCAGTATGGGACCAGTATAAACCAGTATGGACCAGTATAAACCAGTATGGGACCAGTATGGACCAGTATGGACCAGTATGGACCAGTATAAACCAGTATGGGACCAGTATAAACCAGTATGGGACCAGTATAAACCAGTATAAACCAGTAGGGACCAGTATGGGACCAGTATGGACCAGTATAAACCAGTATGGACCAGTATGGATCAGTATGGACCAGTATGGACCAGTATGGACCAGTATAAACCAGTATGGACCAGTATGGACCAGTATAAACCAGTATGGACCAGTATGGGACCAGTATGGACCAGTATAAACCAGTATGGACCAGTATGGGACCAGTATGGACCAGTATGGACCAGTATGGACCAGTATGGACCAGTAAAAAGCAATATGGACCAGTATGGACCAGTATAAACCAGTATGGACCAGTATGGGACCCCGTGCCACCACCCCAGTGCCACCCCAGTGTCACACCAGTGCCACCCCTGCGGTCACACCGGTGCCACCATCAGTGTCACACCAGTGCCACCACTGCAGTCACACCAGTGCCACCACTGCGGTCACACCGGTGCCACCCTCAGTGTCACGCCAGTGCCACCACTGCGGTCACACCGGTGCCACCATCAGTGTCACACCAGTGCCACCCCAGTGCCACCACCACTGTCACACCAGTGCTGGCTCAGTGCCACCACTGTCACTCCAGTGCCACCAGCCCAGTGCCACCACCACTGTCACGCCAGTGCCACCATCAGTGTCACCGCAGTGTCATATCAATGCCACCACCATGCCACCTGGGTGCCACCGTGCCTTTACTGCTGTCCCCACGGTGCCACGCCAGTGCCATCACAAGTGTCACCCCAGTGCCACCAGCCGGGTGCCACCGTGCCTTTATTGGTGTCCCCACAGTGCCACCACCCCAGTGCCACCCTAGTGTCACCCCAGTGCCACCACCCCAGTGCCACCCCCAGTGCCACCACCACTGTCACACCAGTGCCACCATCAGTGTCACACCAGTGTCACCACCCCAGTGCCACCCCCAGTGCCACCACCACTGTCACACCAGTGCCACCAGCTGGATGCCACTGTGCCCTCACTGGTGTCCCCACAGTGCCACCACCTCAGTGCCACCACCCCAGTGTCACCAGCACGGCCACACTGTCACCCCAGTGCCACCATCAGCGTCACCACAGTGCCACCCGCTAGGTGCCACCGTGCCTTTATTGGTGTCCCCACAGTGCCACCACCCCAGTGCCATCCCCAGTGCCACCACCACTGTCACACCAATGCCACCACCTAGGTGCCACCCAGTGTCACCCCAGTGCCACCACCCCAATGTCACCCCAGTCTCACCCCAGTGTCACCCCAGTGCCACCACCATTGTCACCCCCAGTGCCATCAGCCAGGTGCCACTCTGCCTTTATTGGTGTCCCCTCGGTGCCACCATCCCAGTGCCACCCCAGTGTCACCCGAGTGCCACCACCCCAGTGCCATCCCAGTGTCACCCCAGTGTCACTCCAGTGCCACCGGCACCACCCCAGTGTCACCCCAGTGCCACCCCGGTGCCACCCCAGTGCCACCAGCACCACCCCAGTGTCACCGCGGTGCCACCCACTGGGTGCCACCGTGCCTTTATTGGTGTCCCCTCGGTGCCACCACCCCAGTGCCACCTGGGTGCCACCGTGCCCTCACCGGTGTCCCCGCAGCGCCCGTCCCTGCTCCCGCAGTGTCCCCAGCAGCGCCACGCTGGCCGCCACCCTCACCCAGGGGACGCCCCACGGTGCCACCGCGTCCCCGAGCGCCACCAGCGCCGCCGCCACCCGCTGTCACCCCGGTGCCACCATCAGGGTCACACCAGGGCCACCATCAGTGTCACACCAGGGCCACCGGCGCTGACACGCCGCTGTCACCCTGGTGCCACCCTCAGTGCCACACCAGTGCCACCATCAGTGTCACACCAGTGCCACCACTGTGGTCACACCAGTGCCACCATCAGTGTCACAGCAGTGCCACCACTGTGGTCACACCAGTGCCACCACTGTGGTCACATCGGTGCTACCACTGTGGTCACACCAGTGCCACCATCAGTGTCACACCAGTGCCACCCCTGCGGTTACACCAGTGCCACCCCAGTGCCACCATCCCAGTGTCACCCCAGTGTCACCCCAGTGCCACCACCATTGTCACCCCAGTGCCATCAGCCAGGTGCCACTCTGCCTTTATTGGTGTCCCCTCGGTGCCACCATCCCAGTGCCACCCCAGTCTCACCCCAGTGCCACCACCCCAGTGCCACCACCCCAGTGCCACCACCCCAGTGTCACTCCAGTGCCACCGGCACCACCCCAGTGTCACCCCAGTGCCACCCCGGTGCCACCCCAGTGCCACCAGCACCACCCCAGTGTCACCCGCGGTGCCACCCGCTGGGTGCCACCGTGCCTTTATTGGTGTCCCCTCGGTGCCACCACCCCAGTGCCACCTGGGTGCCACCGTGCCCTCACCGGTGTCCCCCGCAGCGCCCGTCCCTGCTCCCGCAGTGTCCCCAGCAGCGCCACGCTGGCCGCCACCCTCACCCAGGGGACGCCCCACGGTGCCACCGCGTCCCCGAGCGCCACCAGCGCCGCCGCCACCGCTGTCACCCCCGGTGCCACCATCAGGGTCACCACAGTGCCACCGGCGCTGACATGCCGCTGTCACGCCGGTGCCACCCCTGCGGTCACACCAGTGCCACCCCCCAGTGCCACCACCACTGTCACGCCACCGACACACCAGTGCTGGCTCAGTGCCACCACTGTCTCACCCCAGTGCCACCAGCCCAGTGCCACTACCACTGTCACGCCAGTGCCACCAGCTGGGTGCCACCGTGTCCTCACTGGTGTCCCCCCAGTGTCTCCCAGTGCCACCACCCCAGTGTCACCAGCAGCACCACCACTGTCACCCCAGTGCCACCATCAGTGTCACCCCAGTGTCACACCAATGCCACCACCATTGTCACCCCAGTGCCATCAGCCAGGTGCCACTCTGCCTTTATTGGTGTCCCCTCGGTGCCACCATCCCAGTGCCACCCCAGTCTCACCCCAGTGCCACCCCAGTCTCACCCCGGTGTCACCACAGTGCCACCGGCACCACCCCGGTGCCACCCCAGTGCCACCAGCACCACCCCAGTGTCACCGCGGTGCCACCCGCTGGGTGCCACTGTGCCTTTATTGGTGTCCCCACAATGCCACCACCCCAGTGCCACCTGGGTGCCACCGTGCCCTCACCGGTGTCCCCGCAGCGCCCGTCCCTGCTCCCGCAGTGTCCCCAGCAGCGCCACGCTGGCCGCCACCCTCACCCAGGGGACGCCCCACGGTGCCACCGCGTCCCCGAGCGCCACCAGCGCCGCCCGCCACCGCGCCGGGTGACGCTGCCGGTCAGCGCCGCCAGCGCCAGCACCGAGCCGGACGTCAGCGCAGTGACAAAGTGACCCGGCGGCCCGCGGCCACCGGCCGGCCACCACGAGGCCACCGCGGCCACCGCGGCGCCCGAGGCCAGCAGGAGGTTGGCGGGTGGCAGCGTCCCCGCTGAGGCGGTGGCACCCGAAGGCCACCAAGGGTTGGGCCAGCACGGAGCAGATCCAGGAGCCCGGCGGCGGCTCGGGGACGTCGGGGACACTCGGAGGGGACGGAGGGGACAGCGCGTCGCTGGCGGCCACCAGGGCCTGCAGGAGGAAACCGGCGGCCGGGCCACCTGTCACCTGGGGGGACATCACAGGGACATCGTGGGGACATCGAGGGGACATCGTTGGGATATTGCAGGGACATTGTGGGGACATAATGGGGACATCGTGGGGACATGGTGGGGACATTGAGGGGACATCTTGGGGATGTCATGGGGACATGGTGGGGAAATCGAGGGGATGGCATGGGGACATCATAGGGACATTAAGGGGACATGGTGGGGACATCATGGGGACATTGCAGGGACATTGTGGGGACGGGGTGCTGGCCAGGCCACCTGTCCCCTGCGGGGACATCACGGGGACATCGTGGGGACATCGTGGGGATGTTCATGGGGACCTTGTGGGGACATCGAGGGAATGGCATGGGGACATGGTGGGGACATTCTGGGGACATCATGGGGATGTCATGGGGACATTGTGGGGACATCGAGGGGATGGCATGGGGACATCGTGGGGACATTGCAGGTTCATTGTGGGGACATCTTGGGGACGTCATGGGGACATTGTGGGGACATCGAGGGAATGGCATGGGGACATCTTGGGGACATCGCAGGGACATCAAGGGGACGTCATGGGGACATCATGGGGACATCATGGGGACAGGGGTGGTGGCCTGGCCACCTGTCACCTGTGGGGACATCGTGGGGATGTCCGTGGGGACATTGCAGGGACATGGTGGGGGATGTCATGGGGACATCATGGGGACATGGTGGGGGACATCGCGGGGACATCTTGGGGATGTCATGGGGACATTGTGGGGACATGGTGGGGGACATTGTGGGGACATTGCAGGGACATGGTGGGGATGTCATGGGGACATCATGGGGGACATGGTGGGGACATTGTGGGGACATGGTGGGGACATTGTGGGGACATTGTGGGGACATGGTGGGGAGATCATGGGGATATCTTAGGGGACATCTTAGGGGACATCTGGGGACATCATGGGGACATCACGGGGACACCATGGGGACATCTTGGGGACATCATGGGGACAGGGGTGGTGGCCGGGCCACCTGTCACCTGTGGGGGACATCATGGGGATGGCATGGGGACATTGTGGGGACATCGCAGGGACATTGCAGGGACATCGTGGGGACATTGTGGGGACATCATGGGGACGTCAGGGGGACATGGTGGGGACATTGTGGGGACATCGAGGGGATGGCATGGGGACATGGTGGGGACATCGCAGGGACATCGTGGGGACATCTTGGGGACATCATGGGGACAGGGGTGGTGGCCGGGCCACCTGTCACCTGTGGGGACATCACAGGGACATTGTGGGGACATTGTGGGGACATCATGGAGACATCATGGGGACATGGTGGGGACATCGAGAGGATGGCATGGGGACATCATGGGGACATCGCAGGGACATGGTGGGGACATCACGGGGACAGGGGTGGTGGCCGGGCCACCTGTCACCTGTGGGGACATCACGGGGACATTGTGGGGTCAGGGCATGGCATGGGTGGCACGGGTGACAGGGGACAGGTGACACAGGTGACCCAGGACTGGACGGGTGACACGGCACAGGTGACACAGGGTGGCACAGGTGACGCTGTCCCCCCCGTCCCCGCTGTCCCCTCAGCATCCATTGTCCCCGAGGTGTCCCAAAGTGTCCCCCAATGTCCCTAAAGTGTCCCCAGAGTGTCTCCAATGTCCCCACCCTGTCTCCAAGGTGTCCCCAGTGTCCCCAAAATGTCCCCAAGGTGTCCCCAAAGTGTCCCCAAGGTGTCCCCAATGTTCTCCAGGTGTCCCCTCAATGTCCCCAATGTCCCCAAAGTGTCCCCTCAATGTCCCCAAGGTGTCCCCAATGTCTCCAAGGTGTCCTCGATGTCCCCCAAGGTGTCCCAGTGTCCCCAAGGTGTCCCAGTGTCCCCAGGGTGTCCCCAGGGTGTCCCCACCTGTCTGGCTCGCAGGGCGCAGCCCAGGCTGGTGACACAGAGCAGGGCGTGTGACAAGGCCACCCCGGTGTCCCCCATGGCGCTCGGGGACACCGGCGGGGACCTGCGGGGACAGCGGGAGGTCACAGTGTCCCCTCCCCCCCCCACGGTGTCCCTCTGTCCCCGAGGTGTCACCCAATGTCCCCAAGCCCCCCCCAATGTCCCCAATGTCCCTGATGTCCCCCCGTCCCCGCTGTCCCCCCCCTGTCCCCAATGTCCCCCCCGATGTCCCCAAGCCCCCCCAATGTCCCCAATGTCCCCAATGTCCCTGTTGTCCCCCCCGAACGTCCCCAAGCCCCCCCCCCGATGTCCCCAATGTCGCCCCAATGTCCCCGATGTCCCCGGTGTCCCCCCCCGTCGTGGTGTCCCCGCTGTCCCCAATGTCCCCCCCATGTCCCCAAGCCCCCCTGATGTCCCCAATGTCCCCGATGTCCCCGCTGTCCCCCCCTGTCCCCAATGTCCCCCCGATGTCCCCAAGCCCCCCCAATGTCCCCAATGTCCCCAATGTCCCTGTTGTCCCCCCCGATGTCCCCAAGCCCCCAAAATGTCCCCCCGCTGTCCCCAGTGTCCCCCCCTGTCCCCCCCGTCGCGATGTCCCCAAGCCCCCCCCGGTGTCCCCAAAACCCTCAGATGTCCCCAAGCCTCCCCGATGTCCCCAAGGCCACCCTGCTGTCCCCAATGTCCTCAATGTCCCTGCTGTCCCCAATATCCTCAATGTCCCTGCTGTCCCCCCTTGTCACAATGTCCCCAAGCCCGCCCCAGATGTCCCCAAGGCCCCCCCAATGTCCCCAATGTCCCCCCGATGTCCCCAAAACCCTCAGATGTCCCCAAGGCCCCCCCGATGTCCCCAAGCCCCCCTGCTGTCCCCAATGTCCCCTCCTGTCCCCGCTGTCCCCGCTGTCCCCAAGCCCCCCCGCTGTCCCCGATGTCCCCCCCTGTCCCCACTGTCCCCCCCGATGTCCCCAATGTCCCCGCTGTCCCCCCGATGTCCCCAATGTCCCCCCCTGTCCCCGCTGTCCCCCCCCCTGTCGCGGGGTCCCCCCCGGTACCGGCACTTCCGGCAGCGGCGCGCGGAGCCCGGGAAGGGGCGGGGCCAGCGGCGGCGCCGAGCGCGCTGATTGGCTGAAGCGTCCGCTGGGCGGGGCTAACGGACCATATATGGGTATCTCCGCTAAGGGCTGGAAGAACCCCTGGGTGGGCGTGGCTTGGTGTGGGCGGGGCTAATTAGGGGTAATTAGGGCTGGGGATTGGCGGCTGGGCGTGGTTATGGGGTGGGCGGGGCTAATTAGGGTAATTAGCGCAGGGATACTGGGCATGGTTAATGGATGGGCGGGGCTAATTAAGGTAATTAGAATTGGGATTGGCTGTTGGGTGGGGTTAATGGCTGGGCGGGGCTAATTAGGGTAATTAAGGTTGGCACACTGGGAGTGGTGATAGAGTGGGCAGGGCTAATTAAGGTAATTAAGGCTGGGATGGGATATTGGGGGTGGTTATGGGTGGGCGGGGCTAATTAAGGTAATTAGTGTTGAGGATGAGACCCTGGGTGCAGTTGAGTGGGCGGGGCTAATTAAGGTAATTAGGGCTGGGGATGGGATAGTGGGGGTGGTTATGGGTGGGCGGGGCTAATTAGGTTAATTAAGGCTGGCATACTGGGTGTGGTGATAGACTGGGCGGGGCTAATTAGGGGTAATTAGTGCTGCAATACAGGGCATGGTTAATAGGTGGGCGGGGCTAATCAGGTTAATTAGGGCTGGGGATTGGCTGTTGGGTGTGGTTATGGGTGGGCGGGGCTAATTAGGGTAATTAAGGCTGGTATACTGCATACTGTGATAGAATGGGCGGGGCTAATTAAGGCAATTAGGGCTGGGATGGGATAATGGGTGTGGTTATGGGTGGGCGGGGCTAATTGGGTTAATTAAGGCTGGTGTACTGGGTGTGGTGACAGAGTGGGCGGGGCTAATTAGGGTAATTAGTGCTGGTGATTGGCTGTTGGGTGTGACTATGTGTGGGCAGGGGTAATTAAGGTAATTAGGCCTGTCATATCAGGCATGGGTTTTGGGTGGGCGGGGCTAATTAGGGTAATTAGCACTGGGATAGTGGGTGTGGTGTGATGTGGGCACAGCTAATTAGGGTAATTAGGGCTGGGAATGGGGTATTGGGCATGGCCATTGGTGGGCAGGGTTAATTATGCTAATTAGGGCTGCAGCATTTGGGTGGGCAGTGCTAATTAGCATAATGAGGGCTGGGGATTGGCTGTTGGGCGTGGTTATGGAGTGGGCGTGGATAATTATGGTAATTGGGTGGGATAATGGGCGTGGTCATGTGGTGGGTGGTGCTAATTATGGTAATTAGGGCTGAGCTATCTGGTGTGCCTATGGGGTGGGCGGGGCTAATTAGGGCTGTGCCCAGGTGTGGATCCCAAACCCCAAATTCCCAAATCCCAAACCCCAAATCCCACATCCCAATCCAAAACCCCAAATCCCAAATCCCAAACCCCAAATTCCCAATCCCAAATCCTAACCCCAAACCCCAATCCCAAATCCCAATTTCCAAATCCCAAACCCCAAATCCCAATCCCAATCCCCAATTTCCCAATCCCAAATCCCCAATCCCAATGCCAAACCCCAAACCCCAAATCCCCAATCCCAAATCCCCAAATCCCAGATCCCAAACCCCAAATCCAAATCCCCGAATCCCAAATCCCAATCCCAAATCCCAAATTCCAATCCCCAAACCCCAAATCCCAAACTCCAAACCCCAAACCCCGATCCCAAACCCCAACCCCCAAATCCCAAACCCCAAACCCCAAATCCCAATCCCAATTCCCAAACCCCAAACCCCAACCCCCAAACCCTAAACCCAAAATCCCACAATCCCAAATCGCAATCCCCAATCCAAATCCCCAATCCCAATGCCAAACCCCAAACCCCAAATCCCCGATCCAGATCCCCAATCCCAAATCCCCAAACCCCAGATCCCAAACCCCAAATCCCAATCCCCAATCCAAACCCCAAATCCCGGAACCCAAATCCCACATCCCAATCCCAAATCCCAAACCCCAAGCCCCAAACCCCTCCCCATCTCCCACCCCTCCCCAGGTCCCTTCCCCTCCCCCGGGATAAATCCCAAATCCCAAACCCCACATCCCCAAATCCCCAAACCCCAAATCCCCAGATCCCAATCCCAATCCCAAATCCCAAATCCCAAACCCCAAGCCCCAAACCCCTCCCCATCTCCCGCCCCTCCCCAGGTCCCTTCCCCTCCCCCGGGATAAATCCCAAACCCCACATCCCCAAATCCCAAACTCCAATCCCCAAATCCCAAATTCCAATCCCCAAACCCCAAATCCTGACCCCAAATCCCAAATCCCAAACCCCAATCCCAAATCCCAAACTCCAATCCCCAAACCCCAAACTCCAATCCCCAAAACCCAAATCCCAATCCCCAATCCCAAACCCCAAATCCGGAACCCAAATCCCAAACCCCAATCCCAATCCCAAAGCCCAAACCCCAACCCCTCCCCATCTCCCGCCCCTCCCCAGGTCCCTTCCCTTCCCCGGGATAAATCCCAAATCCCAAACTCCAAATCCCCACATCCCAAACTCCATACCCCAAACCCCAAATCCCCAATCCAAATCCCCAATCCCAATCCCCAAACCCAAAATCCCACAATCCCAAATCCCAATCCCCAATCCCAAATCCCAATCCCCAAACCCCAAATCCCAAATCCCAAACCCCAAATCCCAATCCCAAATCCCAAACCCCAAATCCAAACCCCAAACCCCAATCCCAAATCCCAAATACCAAATCCCAAATCCCAATCCCCAAATCCCCAATCCCGAATCCAAACCCCAAACCCCAATCCCAAATCCCAATTTCCAAATCCCAAATCCCAATCCCAATCCCCAATTCCCCAATCCCAAATCCCCAATCCCAATGCCAAACCCCAAACCACCAATCCAAATCCCCAATCCCAAATCCCCAAACCCCAGATCCCAAACCCCAAATCCCAATCCCTAATCCCAAACTACAAACCCCGAACCCCAAACCCAATCCCAAACCCCAAATCCCAAACCCCAAATCCCAAACCCCAAATCCCAAATCCCAACCCCCAAATCCCAAATCCCAAACCCCAAATCCCAATCCCCAATCCCAAACCCCAAATCCCAATCCCAGTCCCCAATCCCAAACCCCAAATCCCAAATCCCAATCCCAAATCCCAAATCCCAAACCCCAAATCCCAAACCCCAAGCCCCAAACCCCTCCCCATCTCCCGCCCCTCCCCAGGTCCCTTCCCCTCCCCCGGGATAAATCCCAAATCCCAAACTCCAAATTCTAAACCCAAATCCCAAACCCCAATCCCAATCCCAAACCCCAATCCAATCCCAAATCCCAATCCCAAATCCCAAACCCCAAATCCCAAATCCCAATCCCCAGTCCCCAATCCCAATCCCCAAGCCCAAATCCCCAAACCCCAAATCTCAAATCCCCAATCCCAATCCCCAAACCCCAATCCCAAACCCCCAAACCCCAAACCCCAACCCCATACTCCAATCCCAAATCCCAAATCCCCAATCCCAAACCCCAAATCCCAACCCCCAAACCCCAAACCCAAAATCCCACAATCCCAAATCGCAATCCCCAATCCCCAATCCAAATCCCCAATCCCAATGCCAAACCCCAAACCCCAAATCCCGATCCAGATCCCCAATCCCAAATCCCCAAACCCCAGATCCAAACCCCAAATCCCAATCCCCAATCCCAAACCCCAAATCCCAATCCCAGTCCCCAATCCCAAACCCCAAATCCCAAATCCCAATCCAAATCCCAAATCCCAAACCCCAAATCCCAAACCCCAAGCCCCAAACCCCTCCCCATCTCCCGCCCCTCCCCAGGTCCCTTCCCCTCCCCCGGGATAAATCCCGACCCTTCCCCTCCCGCGCCGCCCCCGCGATGCCGCCGCCGCCGCCGCCGCTCCCCGGAGCCCCCGAGCCGGCCCGGGAGGGCTCCCGCGACCCCTTCCGGAGCTCCGGGGGCTCCCGGGGGGGCTCCCGGGGAGGCTCCCGAGGGGGGTCCCGGGGGTCCCCGAGCCGCCCCCAGCGCTACCGGCGCCACCCCAAACCCCCGTACTCGTACCTGGCGCTGATCGCCCTCGTCATCCGCGCCGCCCCCGGCCGCCGCCTCAAGCTCGCCCAGGTACCGGCCCGGGACCACCGGGAGACCCCCCGGGACCCCCGAGGGGGTTCCCCATCCATCCCCGCGAGCCCCGAACTGGGATCCTCATCCATCCCCGGGACCTTTTTTGGGGATTCCCCCTCCATCCCCGCCAACACCGGGAGTTCCCGGGATCCCTTCGGGGGCTCCGCATCCACTCCCGGGAGCCTCTCGGGATTCCCGATCCGTCCCGCGGAGCACCGGGAGATGCCCCGGGAGCACCGAATTGGGATCCTCGTCCATCCTCGGGACCCCCCTTGGGATCCACGATCCATCCCCGGGACCCCTCCGGGATTCCCCAAATTCTCCCCCGGACCCCAATCCAAGATCTCAATTCCCGGCGTTTCCCATCCCGGAATTCCCGGCTCCCTAAAATCCCCCCCCACCCCCAAAACCCTAAAAATCCCAAGAAAACGGCAAAAACCCGAGATGCCAAACTCCTCCAAAAAACCCCAAAAATACCCCCAAAAACCCCAAAAATCCTCCAAAAATCCCCCAAAAACCCAAACTTCAAAACCCACAGACGTTAAACTCCTCCTAAAAAACACCAAAAACCCCCCAAAAACCCCAACCCCCGTGAAAAATCCACCAAAAAAACCCCAAAAACCCTCAAAAAAAAATCCCCAAAAAATTCCCCAAAAGTTCCAACCTCCCCCAACCCCCCCCAAAATCCTCAAAACTCCCCAAAAACCCCCAAAAAATCTACCAAAAAATGCACAAAAAATTTCCCAAAACATCCCAAAAAACCCCAAAAATCCAGCAAAAAACCTCAAAAAATCCCCAAAAATCCCCAACCCCTCAAAAACCCCACAAACATCCAGAAAAAAAACGCAAATAAACCCCAAAATATCCCAAAAAAACCCTCAAAACCCCAAAAATCCCCTAAAATCCCAAGAAACACCTAAAAATCCCCAACAATTCCGAAAGAATCCCCAAAAAATCCCCAAAAATGCCCAAAAAACCTCAACAAAATCCCCAAAAAAATCCCCAAAAATCCCTTAAAATCCCTCAAACCCCCCAAAATCCCCACAATCCCCCCAAAATCCCCCCAAAAATCCCCCTAAAAACCCAAAAAAATCCCCTAAAAATCCCCCCCAAAACCCCAAAAAACCCCAATAAAGCCTTAAAAAAACCACAAATCCCCCAAAAATCCCCCAAAAGCCCCCAAAAAACTCCTAAACCCCCTAAAAATCCCCCCAAAAAACCAAAAAATCCCTTAAAAAAACCTCAAAAACCCCAGAAATCCTCAGAAATCCTCAAAACACCCAAAAAATCCCCCAAAAACCCTCAAAAAATCCCCAAAAAATCCCACAAAAAAACCCCAAAAAGTTCCCAAAATCCTTCCAAAAACCCTCAAAAAATCCCCGAAAACCCCCAAAACCCCAAAAAAATCCCTAATAAACCCCCAAAAAATCACAAAAAATCCCCAATAAACCCCCCCCAAGAAAACCCCAAAAATCACAAAAAAAAAAGGTCAAAAAAACCCCAAATAATCCCCAAAGAAACCTGGCGAAAAATACCCCAAAATCTCACAAATATCCCCAAAAAACCCAAAAAAAAATCCCCAAACCCCCCCAAAAAAACCCCAAAAAAATCCCCAAAAATCCCTCAAAAATCCACTAATATCTCCTAAAAATCCCCCCAAAAATCCCAAAAAAAAACCCAAAAAAATCCACAAAATCCCCAAAAACCCGAAAAATCCCCCTAAAAAAACCCAAAAATTACCCCAAAAAAATCCCCCAAAAAATGCACTAAAAATCCCCAAAAAAATCCCCAAACCCCCCCCCAAAAATCCCCAAAAATCCCTCAAATATCCCATAAAAATCCCCGTAAAAATCCCAAAAAAAAACCAAAAGTCCCCAAAAATCCCCAATAATCCCTAAAAACCCCAAAAATTCCCGCCAAAATCCCTTCAAAAATCCCCCAAAAAACCGCAAAAATTACCCCAAAATTCCTCAAATATCCCATAAAAATCCCCGTAAAAATCCCAAAAAAAACCCAAAAAGTCCCCCAAAAATCCCCAATAATCCCTAAAAACCCCAAAAATTCCCGCCAAAATCCCTTCAAAAATCCCCCAAAAAACCGCAAAAATTACCCCAAAATTCCTCAAATATCCCATAAAAACCCCCCAAAAAAACCCGAAGAAATCCCCAAAAATCCCCCCAAAAAACCCCAAATAAAACTCCCCAAAAACTCCCCCAAAACTCCCTCAAAAATCCCCAAAAAACCCAAAAAAATCCCCAACCCCCCCAAAAATCCAAGAATCCCTCAAATATCCCCAAAAAATCCCCAAAAAAATCCCCATAATTCCCCCAAATATCCCCTAAAAATCCAATAAAAAATCCCAAAAAAACCCCAAAAAAACCCCAATAATCTCCAAAAAATCTCCAAAAAATCCCCCAAAATCCATCAAATATCCATATAAATCTCCCAAAAAAACCCTGAAGAAATCCCAAAAAAACCCCAAAATTCCCCCAAAAATCCTGTCAAAATCCCCAAAAAATCCCAAAAAAACCCCCAAAGAACCCAAAAAAATCCCTCAAATATCCCCCCCAAAAAACCAAAAATCCCCCAAAAAAACCCAAAAAATCCCCCCAAAAATCCCCAAAAAAATCCCTAAAAATACCCCCAAAATCCCCAAAAACCCCCAAAACCCCCAAAAATTCCCCCCCCAAATCCCTCAAATATCCCAAAGGACCAACAAAAAAAACCCAAAAAAAACCAAAAAAACCCCCAAAAAAACCCAAAAAATCCAAAAACCCCCCAAAAATCCCCCCAAAAAACCCCAAAAAATCCCCCTACAAAACCAAAAAAAACCCCAAAAATCCCATAAAAACCCTAGAAAATCCCCCTAATAAACCCCAAAAAACCCCCCAAATATCCCATCAAAATCCCCCAGAAATCCAAAAAAAACCCCAAAAAAACCCCAAAAAATCCCCAAAACCCCCCAAAATTCCCCCCAAAATCCCTCAAATAACCCCAAAAAATCCCAAAAAACCCCAAAAAAAACCCCAAAAAATTCCCCAAAAATACCAAAAAATCCTCCCAAAAAACCCAAAAAAACCCCAAAAAAATCCCCTCAAATTTCCCATCAAAATCCCCCAAAAATCCCCAAAAAAACCCCAAAAATCCCCTCAAATATCCCCTAAAAATCCCAAAAAATCCCCCAGAAAACCCCGAAAAATCTGAAAAAACCGAAAAAAATCCCCCCAAAAAACCCAAAATTCCCCAAAAAAAACCCCAAAAAATCCCTCAAATCTCCCCCAAAAAAACCCCCAAAACCGCCAAAAAAAAAATCCCTCAAAAACCCCAAAAAATCCCAAATAAACCCCAAATAAAACCCCAAATCCAACCCCCGTTCTCCCTCCCGCGCTCGCTGTCGCCGCTGTCGCCGCTGTCGCGACAGGGGGTGCAAAAGCGGCGCCGGGGGGTCTGGCCCGGCCGGGGCCGCCTTTGTCCCCTTTGGCACCTTTGTCCCTTTGTCACCTCTGTCGCCCCTGTCGCCATTGTCGCCACCTCTGTCGCCTTTGTCGCCACCTCTGTCGCCTTTGTCGCCCCTATCGCCACCTCTGTCGCCATTGTCGCCACCTCTGTCGCGTTTGTCGCCACCTTTGTCGCCACCTCTGTCGCCATTGTCGCCATTGTCGCCACCTTTGTCGCCTTTATCGCCTTTATCGCCTCCCATCCCCCCCGGTCCCGGCGGTGGCGGCGCCGCGGATTTTTGGGATTTTTTGGGGGGATTTTTTGGGGATTTTTGGGGGATTTTTGGGGGATATTTTGGGGTTTTTTGGGGGATTTTTTGGGGGATTTTTGGGATTTTTTGGGGGGATTTTTTGGGGATTTTTGGGTTTTTTGGGGGGGATTTTTTTGGGGATTTTTGGGGTTTTTTGGGGGATATTTTGGGGCTTTTTGGGGGATTTTTTGGGGTTTTTTGGGATTTTTTGGGGGGATTTTTTTGGGGATTTTTGGGATTTTTTGGGGGGATTTTTTGGGGATTTTTGGGGATTTTTTGGGGTTTTTTGGGGGATTTTTTGGGGGGTTATTTGGGGTTTTTTGGGGGTTTTTTTGGGAATTTTTGGGGGGTTTTTTTGGGGGGGGGGTTAGGATTTTTTAGGATTTTTTGGGTTTTTTCGGGATTCTTTTGGGGTTTTTTGGGGGATTTTTTGTGGATATTTTTGGGGCATTTTTGGGGGATTTTTGGGGGTTTTTTGGGGTTTTTTTGGGGGGGGGTTAGGATTTTTTGGATTTTTTGGGTTTTTTCGGGATTCTTTTGGGGTTTTTTGGGGGATTTTTTGTGGATATTTTTTGGGGGATTTTTTGGGGGATTTTTGGGGGATTTTTGGGGTTTTTTAAGGGATTTTTGGGGGATTTTTGGGGTTTTTTTGGGATTTTTTCAGGGATTTTTTAGGGTTTTTTTAAAGGTTTTTTTGGGATTTTTTGGGGGGATTTTTTTGGGGGGGATTTTTGGGGGATTTTTTGGGGATTTTTTGGGGGATTTTTTGGGGATTTTTTGGGGGTATTTTGGGGGGATTTTTTGGGGATTTGGGGGGGATTTTTTGGGGTTTTTGGGGATGTTTTGGAGGATTTTTTGGGGGGGATTTTTTGGGTTTTTTTGGAGGATTTTTTGGGGATTTTTTGGGGATTTTTTGGGGTTTTTTTCGGGATTTTTTGGGGATTATTTAGGGATTTTTGTTTTTTTTGGGGAGATTTTTTAGAGTTTTTTTTTAAGTTTTTTTTGGGGATTTTTGGGATTTTTTGGGGGGGGTTTTCTGGGATTTTTTTGGGGTTTTTTTGGGTTTTTTGGGGGTTTTTTGGGGGGGGGGTTAGGATTTTTTAGGGATTTTTTGGGATTTTTTGGGTTTTTTCGGGATTCTTTTGGCTTTTTGGGGGGGATTTTTTGTGGATTTTTTGGATTTTTGGGGGATTTTTTGGGGTTTTTTGGGGGATTTTTTTGGGATTTATGGGGTTTTTTTGGGGATTTTTTGGGTTTTTAAGGGATTTTTTTGGGATTTTTTTGGGATCTTTGGGGATTTTTTTAGGGTTTTTTAAGGTTTTTTGGGGATTTTTTGGGATTTTTTGGGGGGCTTTTGAAAGTTTTATTTGAGGATTTTTTCGGGATTTTTTTGGGATTTTTATGGGATTTTTGAGGGATTTTTTGGGGGATTTTTAGGGGATTTTAATGAGATTTTTGAGGGATTTTTGGGGCTTTTTTTGGGATTTTTATGGGATTTTTGGGGGGACTTTTGGGGGAGTTCTTGTGATATTTTGGGGGATTTTTGGGGATTTTTTGGGGGGATTTATTGGGTTTTTTGAGGTTTTTTGGGATCTTTTTTGGGGATTGTTTGGGGGATTTTTTTATGGATTTTTTTTGGGATTTTTTAGTATTTTGGGGATTTTTTGGGGTTTTTTGGGGGATTTTTTATGGATGTTTTGGGGAATTTTAATGGATTTTTGGTGGGATTTTTTAGGATTTTGGGGATTTTTTTGGGGTTTTTTGGGGGATTTTTTATGGATGTTTTGGGGGATTTTTTAATGGATTTTTGGTGGGGTTTTTTAGGATTTTGGGGATTTTTGGGGGATTTTTTTTTGGTTTTGGGGATTTTTGGGGATTTTTTGGGGGATTTATTGTTTTTTGGGGGATTTTGTGGGGATTTATTGGGATTTTTTGAGGGACTTTTGGGGGTTTTTTTCTGGATTTTTTTGGGGATTTTTTTTGGGGTCTCACCCTAAATTTTGGGGTTTTTTTTTCCCAGATCATCCAGCAGCTGCGGAGCCTTTTCCCGTTTTTCGGGGGGGACCCGGGGATTTTTGGGGGGGTTTTGTGGGATTTTTTGGGGATTTTTGGGGGATTTTGGGGTTTTTTTGGGGGGATTTTTTTGAGTTTTTTTTTTTTGTTTTATTTGAGGATATTCGGGGATTTTTTGCGGATTTTTTTTTCCTTTTTTTGGTTTTATTTGAGGATTTTTTGGGGGGGATTTTTTGGGGGGATTTTGGGGATTGTTTTGGGGATTTTTGATGGATTTTTGGGGGGGGACTTTTGGAGGATTTTTATGGGGTTTTTCAGGGATTTTTGGAGATTTTTGGGAGGGATTTTTGGGTTTTTTTGAGCTTTTGGGGTTTCTTAAAGTTTTTTGGGGGGGATTGGAATTTTTTGGGGATTTTTATGGTATTTTTGAGGGATTTTGGGGGAATTTTTTTGGGTTTTTTTTGAGTTTTTTGGGGGGATTTTTTGGGGATTTTTCAGGGATTTTTTGGGGATTTTTTGGGGGATTTTTTTGGGGATTTTTGGGGGGATTTATTGGGATTTTTTGAGGTTTTTTGGAGTTTTTTGGGGGAATTTTTTGGGGTTTTTTTCTGGATTTCTTTGGGAGATTTTTTGGGGGATTTTTTGGGGTCTCGCCCTAAATTTTGGGGTGTTTTTTTCCCAGATCATCCAGCAGCTGCGGAGCCTTTTCCCGTTTTTCGGGGGCGGGTACCAGGGCTGGAAGGATTCCGTGCGCCACAACCTCTCCTCCAACCCCTGCTTCGCCAAGGTTTGGGGTTTTGGGGTTTTTTGGGGGTTTTTGGGGGTTTTTTTTGGGTTTTTTGGTTTTTTTTTGGTTTTTTTTGCAGGGTTTTGGGGTTTTTTATGGGGTTTTCTTGGGGTTTAGGGGTCACAATTTGGGGATTTTGGGGTCACGTTCAGGGGATTTTTGGGGTCACAGGGGAAAATTTGGGGTCAAATTTAGGGGAAATTTGGAGTCCCAGTTTGGGGTTTTGGGGTCACATTTAGGGAATTTTGGGGTCCAGATCGGGGGATATTTCCTGTCCCAATTTGGGGATTTTGGGGTCACATTTAGGGGATTTTGGGGTCACAGTCTAGGGATTTTGGGGTCCAGATTTGGAGGATTTTGGGGTCCCATTTAGGGGAAATTTGGAGTCCCCAATTTGGGGTTTTGGGGTCACATTTAGGAGACTTTGGGGTCACATTTATGGAATTTTGGAATCAGAGTTTGGGGATTTGGGGGTCACAGTTTGGGGATTTTGGGGTCACATTTAGGGGAATTTTGGGGTCAAATTTTGGGGTCCCAATTTGGGAATTTTGGGGTCACATTTAGGGGATTTTGGGGTCACAGTTTAGAGCTTTTGGGGTCACAGTTTGGGGGTTTTGGGGTCAAATTTAGGGGAAATTTGGGGTCACATTTAAAGAATTTTGGGGTCACATTTAGGGGATTTTGAGGTCACATTTAGGGGAAATTTGGAGTCCCAATTTGGGGTTTTGGGGTCACATTTAGGGGACTTTGGGGTCACATTTAAGGAATTTTGGGGTCACATTTTGGGGATTTTGGCATCACGTTTAGGGGAATTTTGGGGTCAAATTTAGGGGAAATTTGGAGTCCCAATGTGGGGATTTTGGGGTCACATTTAGGGGATTTTGGGGTCACAGTTTGGGGGATTTTGGTGTCCTGATTTGGGGATCTTTTCGTGTCCCAATTTAGGGGATTTGGGGTCCAGATTTGGTGGATTTTGGGGTCACAATTTAGCGTATTTTTGGGGTCGCAATTTGGGGGTTTTGGGGTCACAGTTTGGGGTTTTTTGGGTCACAGTTAGGGAATTTTGGGGTCCTCCTTTTAGGATTTCGGGGTTTGAATTTGGAGATCTTGGGGTCACAATTTGGGGGTTTTGGGGTCACATTTAGGGATTTTGGGGTCACAGTTTGGGGATTTTTGGGGTCGCAATTTGGGGTCACATTTAGGGGAAATTTGGGGTCAAATTTAGGGGACATTTGGAGTCCCAATTTGGGGTTTTTGGGGTCACATTAGGGGAAATTTGGGGTCCAGATCTGGGGATATTTCCTGTCCCAATTTGGGGATCTTGGGGTCACATTTAGGGGATTTTGGGGTCTGAATTTGGGGATTTTGGGGTCACAATTTAGCGTATTTTTGGGGTCGCAATTTGGGGGTTTTGGGGTCACAATTTGGGGTTTTTTTGGGTCACATTTAGGGAATTTTGGGGTCCTCATTTGGGGATTTCGGGGGTTTGAATTTGTAGATTTTGGGGTCCCAATTTGGGGGTTTTGGGGTCACATTTAGGGGAAATTTGGGGTCACATTTATGGAATTTTGGGGTCACAGTTTGGGGATTTTAGGGTCACATTTAGGGAATGTTGGGGTCACATTTAGGGAAAATTTGGAGTCCCAATTTGGGGTTTTGGGTCACAATTTGGAGATTTTGGGGTCCCATTTAGGGGAATTTTGGGGTGCTCACTTGGGGATTTTGGGGTTTGAATTTGGACATTTTGGGGTCACAGTTTGGGGGTTTTGGGGTCAAATTTTGGGGAAATTTGGCTCCCAATTTGGAGATTTTTGGGGTCCCATTCTTGTGGGGTTTGGGGTCCTGATTTGGGGATCTTTCGTGTCCCAATTTGGGAATTTTGGGGTCACATTTATGGGATTTTGGGGTCCCATTTAGGGGATTTGGGGTCCCGATTTCGGGATTGTGGGGTCCAAATTTGGGGATTTTTGGGTCACATTTAGGGGATTTTTGGGGGTCCCAATTTGGGGGTTTTGGGGTCCCTTTTTGGGGAATTTTTGGGGTCCAATTTAGGGGAATTTTTGGGGTCCAAATTAGGGGAAATTTGGGGTAAAATTTAGGGGAAATTTGGGGTCACATTTAGGGGAAATTTGGCATCCCGATTTGGGGATTTTTGGGGGTCCCATTTAGGGGATTTTGGGGTCACAGTTTGGGGGTTTTGTTGTCCCATTTAGGGGATTTTGGGGTCCCAATTTGGGGTTTTGGGGTCCCAATTTGGGGATTTTGGGTCCTGATTTGGGGGTTTTGGGTCCCATTCTTGTGGGGTTTGGGGTCTCTATTTGGGGATTTTGGGGTCCCATTTAGCGGAATTTTTGGGGTCCCATTTAGGGGATTTTGGGGTCCCAAATTTGGGAATTTTGGGGTCCCATTTGGGGATTTTGGTGCCCTGTTTTGGGATTCTTGGGGTTCTGAATTTGGAAGTTTTGGGGTCACAGTTTGGGGGTTTTGGGGTCAAATTTAGGGGAAATTTGGGGTCAAATTTAGGGGATTTTTGGGATCCCAATTTGGGGATTTTGGGGTCACTATTGGCGATTTTTAGGGTGAGAGTTTGGGGATTTTGGTGCCCTGATTTGGGAGTTTTGGGGTTCTGAATTAGGAGGTTTTGGGGTCACATTTAGGGGAATTTTGGGGTCCTCATTTGAGGATTTTGGGGTCTCAATTTGGGGATTTCGGGGTCCATTTAGGGAATTTTTAGGGTCCCGTTCTGGTGGGGTTTGGGGTCTCAATTTGGGGATTTTGGGGTCACAGTTTGGGGATTTTTGGGGTCATTTTTAGTGGAAATTCAGGGTCACATTTAAGGAATTTTGGGGTCACATTTAGGGGATTTTGGGGACACAGTTTGGGGATTTTTGGGGTTCCAATTTGGGGATTGTGGGGTCACATCTAGGGGGTTTTTCAGGTCCAAATTTGGAGATTTTTGGGTCACATTTTGAGGGCTTTGGGGTCCTGATTTGGGCATTGTGGGGTCAAAATTAGGGGATTTTGGGGTCCCAATTTGGGGTTTTTGGGGTCCAATTTGGGGTTTTGGGGTCTAATTTAGGGGATTTAGGGTCCCATTCTTGTGGGGTTTGGGGTCCTGATTTGGGGATTTTGGGGGTCGCAATTTGGGGGTTTGGGGTCCCTTTTAGGGGAAATTTGGTGTCAAATTTAGGGGAATTTTCGGGTCACATTTAGGGGAAATTTGGGGTCCCTTTTAGGGGATTTGGGGTCACAATTTGGGGTTTTGGGGTCACATTTAGGGAATTTTGGGATCCAGATTTGGGGATATTTCCTGTCCCAATTTGGGGATTATGGGTTTTTTTCCCCATTTTTCTGTTTCCCCTGGTTTTTTTTTTTCCTGTTTCTCACTGCATTTTAAAAGTTTTTTTTCATTTTTCTGTTTCTCACTACTTTTTTTTTTATTTTAGTTAATTTATATTTTATTTTATTCTCTTTTATTTTACTTTATTTTACTCTATTTGATATTTTATTTTATTTTACTTTATATTTTGCTTTGTTTTATTTTAATTTTATTTTTTAAAATTTTATTATATTTTCTTTTATCTTATTCTATTTTATGTTATTTCATTTCATTCTATTTTACTTTTACCTTTATTTTATATTTTACTTTCTTTTATTTTAATTTAATTTAATTTTAATTTATTTTATTTTATTTCATTTCATTTTATTTATATTTCTATTTTATCTTATTTTACTTTGTTTTACTTTATTTTACTATATTTTATTTTATTATTATATTTTAGTTTATTTTACTTTACATTTTATTTTATTTATATTAATATTTTTTTAATTTTATTTTACTTTATTTTATATATTTTTTACATTTTATTTTACTTTATTTTATTATATTTTATATTTTATTTTGTTTCTTATTTTATTTCAGTTAACTTTATTTCACTTTATTTAATATTACTTTAACTTTAAAATATCTATAATTTATAAAACAATTAAAATATTACGTTTTTACTTTACTTAAATTAACTTAATTTTTATTTTTTACTTTATTTTTTATTTTCATTTATTTCATATTTTTATTTGACTTCATTTTCTTTTCCTCCCCCCCATCCCCAGGTGCTCAAAGACCCCTCCAAGCCGCACTCCAAAGGCAACTTCTGGACCGTGGACGTGTCGCGCATCCCTCCGGCGGCGCTGCGGCTGCAGAACACGGCGGTGGCGCGCGGCGCCGCGCCCTTCGCGCCCGACCTGGCGCCCTTCGTCATTTCGGGCTGCCCCTACCCCCCGTCCCCTCCGGCCGCCCCCCAAAATTCCGACTTCTCCATCGCCTCGCTGCTGCGGGCGCCGGGAGAGCCCAAAATGGCGGCGGCGGCTGATCAAAATCACCCCCAAATTTGGGGCCAGCTGCCGACGTCCTACAGCGCCGGCGTGGCGCCCAACGCGGGTGGCGCCCAACGCGGTGGCGCCCAACGTGGGGCAACCCAACGCGCCGGCGCCCAACGTGGGGCAGCCCCAAATTTTGGGGTTCACCTGGGGGGTGAGGAGCGTTGGGGAGGGGACGCCCCGAAAAGCGCGGGGGGATTTGGGGGTTCCCGCCCTCGCCGCCCTCCCCCCGCCCAATAAAAGCGTTTTCGACGTTTGGTTGAGCCACCCCGGGGATATCGGCATCAGGGGGTGATGACGTCATAGGGGGCACCCCCAAATTTTGGGGTCACCCCAAATACCGATTATCAAATTTTGGGGTGTCAGCCCCTCCAAAAAAACCAAATGTTGGGGTTTTTTGACACAAAATTGAGTCTAAACACCCCAAAATTTGCCTTAAAACCCCCCAAATTTGAGGTGATGACATCATAGGGCACCCCCAAATTTTTGGGGGTCACCCCATGCCCCGATGACCAAAATTTGGGGGTGTCAACCTAAAAAATGGCGAAATTTGGGGTTTTTTTTGACACAAAATTGAGCCAAAACACCCCAAAATTTGAATTGAAACCCCTCAAATTTTGGGTGATGACATCATAGGGGCACCCCCAAATTTTTGGGGTAGCCCCAAACCCGGACGATCAAAATTTGGGGTGTCGCTATAAAAAATGGCGAAATTTCGGGGTTTTTGGACAAAAAATTGAGTCTAAACACCCCAAAATTTGTGCTTGAATTTGGGGGTGATGATGTCATAGGGCCCCCCCAAATTTTGGTGTCACCCCAAATACCGATGATCAAATTTTGGGGTGTCAGCCCCTCCAAAAAGTCCAAATGTTGGGGTTTTTTGACACAAAATTGAGTCTAAACACCCCAAAATTTGCCTTAAAACCCCCCAAATTTGAGGTGATGATGTCATAGGGCACCCCCAAATTTTTGGGCGTCACCCCAAGCCCCGATGACCAAAATTTGGGGGTGTCATCCTAAAAAATGGCACAATTTTGGGTTTTTTTTTGACACAAAATTGAGCCAAAACACCGGAAAATTTACATTAAAACCCCTCAAATTTTGGGTGATGACGTCATAGGGGTACCGCCAAATTTTTGGGGTAGCCTCAAACCCGGATGATCAAAATTTGGGGTGTCGCCCGAAAAAATGGCGAAATGTCGGGGGTTTTGGACAAAAAATTGAGTCTAAACACCCCAAAATTTGTGTTCGAATTTGGGGGTGATGACGTCATAGGGGCGCCCCCCACATTTTTGGGGTTACCCCAAATACCGATGATCAAATTTTGGGGGTTTTTGACACAAAATTGAGTCTAAACACCCCAAAATTTGCCTTAAAACCCCCAAATTTGAGGTGATGACATCATAGAGCACCCCCAAATTTTTGGGGGTCACCCCAAGTCCCGATGACCAAAATTTGGGGGTGTCGCCCGAAAAAATGGCGAAATGTTGGGGTTTTTGGACATAAAATTGAGTCTAAACACCCCAAAATTTGTGTTCGAATTTGGGGGTGATGACGTCATAGGGGCGCCCCCAAATTTTTGGGGTTACCCCAAATACTGATGATCAAATTTTGGGGTGTCAGCCCCCCAAAAAATCCAAATTTTGGGGTTTTTTGACACAAAATTGACTGTGGACACCCCAAAATTTGTGCCCGAACCCCTCAAAAATTCAGGGGTGATGACATCACAGTGTGGGCGGTGACGTCATAAAGGGCACCCCCAAAATTTTGGGTTGTCCCCCCCCGGAAACGGCAAAAATTTGGGGGTGTCACGCCCCCAAAATTGGGCCCAAACACCCCGAAATTGGCATTCACACCCCCCCAAATTTTGGGGCCTGATGACGTCATAGAGGGGTGATGATGTCACAGGGGCACACCCTAAATTTGGGGGCGCCGCCCCCCCGAAATCGCCTTCAAGCCCCCCCAAATTTTGGGGGTGATGACATCATAGTCCCTTTTTTCCAAATTTGGCAGCGATGACATCATCGGCGCGGCTCCAAATTTGGAAGCGATGACGTCATCGGCGTGGCCCCGCCCAGTTCCATCTCCCCCCCCCCCCCAACCTTCAATAAAGGCTCGGTGACAGCGCTCGACCAGTTTGGAACCAGTTTGGACCAGTTTGGACCAGTTTGGAACCAGTTTGGACCAGTTTAAATCAGCTTAAACCATTTCAAACCGGTTTAAACCTGTCTGGACCAGTTGGAACCAGTTTAAACCAGTTGAAATAAATTTTGAACCACTTTGATCCCAGTTTGAACCAGTTTGGAACCAGTTTAAATAAGTTTGGAACCAGTTTGGAACCAGTTTAAACCAGTTTGGACCAGTCTGATCCCTGTTTGTCCCAGTTTGAACCAGTTTGGAACCAGTTTAAATAAATTTGGATCAGTTTGGAACCAGTTTAAACCAGTTTGGAACCAATTTAAACCTGTTTGGAACCAGTTTCAACCAGTTTGGAACCAGTTTAAACCAGTTGAAATAAATTTTGAACCAGTTTGAACCAATTCGGAACCAGTTTGTCCCAGTTTGAACCAGTTTGGAACCAGTTTAAATAAATTTGGATCAGTTTGAACCAGTTTGGAACCAGTTTAAAGCAGTTTGTCCCAGTTTAAACCAGTTTAAGACCAGTTTAAACCAGTTTGGGACCAGTTAAAACCAGTTTAAATACATTTGGATCAGTTTGAAACCAGTTTGGAACTGGTTTGGACCAGTTTGGCCCCAGTTCATCCCAGTTTGGTCCCAGTCTGTCCCAGTCCATCCCAGTTTGATACCAATTCCCTCCCAGTTCATCCCAGTTTGGTCCCAGTTTGCTCCCAGCTCATCCCAGTTTGTCCCAGTCCATCCCAGTCCCTCCCTGTCCCTTCCAGTCCATCCCAGTTCATCCCAGTTGCTCCCAGTTTGATCCCAGTCCCTCCCAGTTCATCCCAGTTCGTCCCAGTTGCTCCCAGTTGGTCCCAGTCTGTCCCAGTTGGAACCCCACTGGTCCCAGTTTGTCCCAGTTTGTCCCAGTCACTCCCAGTTTGTCCCAGTTTGGTCCCAGTTCATCCCAGTTTCTCCCAGTTGCTCCCAGTTGGTCCCAGTCACTCCCAGTTTGTCCCAATCTGTCCCAGTTTGCACCCAGTCCATCCCAGTTTAATCCCAGTTTAATCCCAGTCCCTCCCAGTCCCTCCCAGTTTATTCCAGTCTGTCCCAGTCTATCCCAGTTTGTTCCCAGTTTGTCCCAGTCTGTCCCAGTCCCTCCCAGTTTGAACCAGTCCATCCCAGTCTCTCCCAGTTCATCCCAGTCCCTCCCAGTTTGTCCCAGTTTGATCCCAGATTACTCCCACTGTCCCAGTTTGTCCCAGTTTGATCCCAGTCCCTCCCAGTCCCTCCCAGTTTGCTCCCAGTCCATCCCAGTTTATTCCCAGTTTGTCCCAGTTCATCCCAGTCCCTCCCAGTTTGGAGCCACATTGCTCCCAGTCCATCCCAGTCCATCCCAGTTTAATCCCAGTCCCTCCCAGTTCATCCCAGTTTGTCCCAGTTCATCCCAGTTTGTCCCAGTTTGCTCCCAGTTCACCCCAATTTATTCCAGTTTGACCCCAGTCCATCCCAGTTTGCTCCCATCCATCCCAGTTTATTCCAGTCTGTCCCAGTCCATCCCAGTTCATCCCAGTTTGTCCCAGTTGCTCCCAGTCTGTCCCAGTTGGAACCACATTGGTCCCAGTTTGCTCCCAGTTTGGTCCCAGTCACTCCCAGATTGTCCCAGTCCATCCCAGTTTCTCCCAGTCTGTCCCAGTCCATCCCAGTTTAATCCCAGTTTAATCCCAGTCCGTCCCAGTTCATCCCAGTTTATCCCAGTCTGTCCCAGTTTGCTCCCAGTCCATCCCACTTTGGTCCCAGTTCATCCCAGGTTGTTCCAGTTTGTCCCAGTTTAATCCCAGTCCATCCCAGTTTGTCCCAGTTTGATTCCAATCCCCTCCCAGTCCATCCCAGTCCCTCCCAATTTACTCCCAGTCTGTCCCAGTCCATCCCAATTTAATCCCAGTCCCTCCCAGTTTAAACCAGTTTGTCCCAGTCCCTCCCAGTCTGTCCCAGTCCATCCCAGTTGGAACCACATTGGTCCCAGTTTGGTCCCAGTCCATCCCAGTTTGTCCCAGTTTGATCCCAGTCCTTCCCAGTTTGGAGCCACATTGCTCCCAGTTTATCCCAGTCCCTTCCAGTTCATCCCAGTTTGTTCCAGTCTGTCCCAGTTCATCCCAGTTTGATCCCAATCCCCTCCCAGTTTGTCCCAGTTTGCTCCCAGTCTATCCCAGTTTGGGCCCAGTCCCTCCCAGTTTGTCCCAGTTTGCTCCCAGTCCCTCCAGGCCCTCCCAGTTTTTCCCAGTTCATCCCAGTTTTTCCCAGTTCATCCCAGTCTGTCCCAGTTTGTCCCGGTTTGGTCCCAGTCCATCCCAGTTTGAAACAGTCCATCCCAGTTTGCTCCCAGTTCATTCCAGTTTGCTCCCAGTTTGTCCCAGTTTGCTCCCAGTTTGGTCCCAGTTTGATCACAATCCCCTCCCAGTCCATCCCAGTCCATCCCAGTCCATCCCAGCCCCTCCCAGTTTACCCCAGTTTAATCCCAGTCCCTCCCAGTCCAATCCCAGTTTGTCCCAGTTCATCCCAGTCCCTCCCAGTTTGGAACCACATTGCTCCCAGTTTGCTCCCAGTCCATCCCAGTCTGTTCCAGTTTGTCCCAGTTGGAACCACATTGGTCCCAGTTTGCGCCCAGTTTGTTCCAGTTTGGTCCCAGTCCCTCCCAGTTTGTCCCAGTCCATCCCAGTTTGTCCCAGTCCCTCCCAGTCTGTCCCAGTTCATCCCAGTCAATCCCAGTTTGTCCCAGTCCATCCCAGTTTGTCCCAGTTTGATCCCAGTCCCTCCCAGTTTGTCCCAGTTTGCTCCCATCCATCCCAGTTTGATCCCAGTCCCTCCCAGTCCATCCCAGTTTATCCCAGTTGCTCCCAGTTTACTCCCAGTCCATCCCAGTTGGAATCACATTGGTCCCAGTTTGTTCCGAGTTTGCTCCCAGTCCCTCCAGGCCCTCCCAGTTTTCCCCAGTTCATCCCAGTTTGGTCCCAGTCCATCCCAGTTTGAAACAGTCCATCCCTGTTTGCTCCCAGTTTGTCCCAGTTTGATTCCAATCCCCTCCCAGTCCATCCCAGTCCATCCCAGTTTGTCCCAGTCCATCCCAGTCTGTCCCAGTTCATCCCAGTCTATCCCAGTTTGTCCCAGTTTGATCCCAGTCCCTCCCAGTTTGATCCCAGTCCCTCCCAGTTTATCCCAGTTTATTCCAGTTTGTCCCAGTTTGATCCCAGTTTACTCCCAGTTCCTCCCAGTCCATCCCAGTCACTCCCAGTTTGGTCCCAGTTTGGTCCCAGTCCATCCCAGTTTGGGAGTTTGGGGATTTGGCATTTGGGATTTGGGATTTTGGGAGTTCAGGGATTTGGGGTGGCTGCAGGAACTTGGGATTTTGGAGGTTCAGGGTTTGGGAATTCCGGGATTTGGGATTTTGGGAATTCAGGGATTTGGGATTTGGGAATTCCGGGATTTGGGATTTGGGCATTCAGGGATTTGGGATTTGGTGGTTCAGGGATTTGGGATTTGGGGAATTCAGGGATTTGGGGTGGCCGCAGGAATTTGGGATTTGGGAATTCAGGGATTTTGGGAGTTGAGGGATTTGGGATTTTGGGAATTCCGGGATTTGGGATTTTGGGTGATTCAGGGATTTGGGATTTGGGGTGGCTGCAGGAATTTGGGATTTGGGCATTCAGGGATTTGGGAATTCAGGGATTTGGGATCTTAGGAATTCAGGGATTTGGGATTTTGGGCGTTCAGCGATTTGGGATTTTGGGAATTCAGGGATTTGGGATTTAAGAATTCAGGGATTTGAGATTTTGGGCATTCAGGGGATTTGGGATTTGGGAATTCCGGGATTTGGGATTTTGGGAATTCAGGGATTTTGGAATTCAGGGATTTGGGATTCTGGGAATTCAGGGATTTTGGGAGTTCAGGGATTTGGGATTTTGGGCGTTCAGGGATTTGGGGTGGCTGCAGGAATTTGGGATTTTGGAGGTTCAGGGATTTGGGATTTTGGGGGTTCGAGGAATTGGGATTTTGGGAATTCAGGGATTTGGGATTTTGGGGAATTCAGGGATTTGGGGTGGCCTCAGGAATTTGTGATTTGGGATTTCAGGGATTTTGGGAGTTCAGGGATTTGGGATTTGGGGAATTCAGGGATTTGGGATTTTGGGCGTTCAGGGATTTAGGATTTAAGAATTCAGGGATTTGAGATTTTGGGCGTTCAGGGGATTTGGGAATTCCGGGATTTGGGATTTTGGGAGTTCAGGGATTTGGGATTTGGGAATTACGGGATTTGGGATTTTGGGGGATTCAGGGATTTTGGGATCTTGGGAATTCAAGGATTTGGGTGTTCAGGGATTTGGGATTTTGGGTGTTCAGGGATTTGGGGTGGCCGCAGGAATTTGGGATTTGGGAATTCAGGGAATTTGGGAGTTCAGGGATTTGGGATTTTGGAGGTTCAGGGATTTGGGATTTTGGGAATTCAGGGATTTGGGCGTTCAGGGATTTGGGATTTGGGAATTCAGGGATTTGGGATTGGGGAATTCCGGGATTTGGGATTTTGGGCATTCAGGGATTTGGGATGGCTGCAGGAATTTGGGATTTGGGCATTCAGGGATTTGGGATTGGGGAATTCCGGGATTCGGGATTTTGGGGAATTCCGGGATTTGGGATTTTGGGGAATTCAGGGATTTGGGGTGGCCGCAGGAATTTGGGATCGGGAATTGTGGCCGGGTCCCCATTCACACCCTGAGGGGTTTCCCTCCATTGGGACCTTTGAAACGTCTGGCGGGGGACACAGACACACCAAAGGGAAGACCCCAAAAACATTTCAATAACCCCAAAAAAACCCAAAACCCCCCTAAAAAAACCCCAAAAACTCAAAAAAAACCCAAAAAAAACCCCAAAAAAAACCCTCAAAACCCCAAAAAACCCCAAAAACCCCCAAAACCGCGGGGTTTTGCGGTCATTCCCCCGCCGCCCGCCAGGGGGCGCCGCTCCGCGGCCCCGCCCGCCATCTTGAGCGTGGCGCGGCACTTCCGGGTTCGCCTCGCTCACTTCCGGCGTCACCGGAAGCGGCGCGGTCGCCATGGCGACGGCCCCGCCTGAAGCGGCGGCGGGCGCGGCCCGGGGACAGCGAGGGGACAAGGAGGGGACAGCGAGGGGACACCGAGGCCACAGCGAGGCGACAGCGGCCGGTAACGGGGAGTGGCGGCCGCGCGGCGAGCCCGCGGAGGCGCCTGGGGGTGAAGGGGGAGCCGGGGAAAGGGGGCGCGGGCAAAATGGCGGTGACGTGAGGGGAGGCCTGAGGGGGGCTTGGGGGACATGGCGGGAATCGTGAGGGGACTTTGGGGACACGGCGGGAATCGTGAGGGGACTTTGGGGACATGGCGGGGTTTGGGGGGGGACAAGGGTGAGGGGGGAGCTGGGGACAGCTTGGGGGGCCTGGGGGTGGCCTTGGGGACATCGAGGGTGGCCTTGGGGACACATTCAGAGACTTGGGGACACCGGGGGTGGCCTTGGGGACACGTCCAGGGACTTGGAGAGACATTGGGGACACCGGGGGTGGCCTTGGGGACACGTCCAGGGACTTGGAGAGACATTGGGGACACCGGGGGTGGCCTTGGGGACAAGTTCAGGACCTTGGGGACATCGGGGGTGGCCCTGGGGACAAGTTCAGGGACTTGGGGTGGCTTTGGGGACACCGGGGATCCCTTTGAGGGGGCTTTGGGGACACCGGGGGTGGCCTTGGGGACAAGTTCAGGGACTTGGGGTGGCCTTGGGGACATCGGGGGTCCCCTTGGGGTGGCCTTGGGGACGCATTCAGGGACTTGGGGACATCGGGGGTGGCCTTGGGAACATCGAGGGTCCCCTCAGGGGGACCTTGAGGACACCGGGGGTGGCCCTGGGGACATCGGGGGTCCCCTTGGGGACACGTTCAGAGACTTGGGGACATCGAGGGTCCCCTTGGGGTGGCCTTGGGGACATCGTGGGTGGCCTTGGGGACACGTTCAGGGACTTGGGGTGGCCATGGGGACATCGAGGGTGGCCTTGGGGGGGTTTTGGGGACAAGTTCAGGACCTTGATGAGACCTTGGGGACATCGGGGGTGGCCTTGGGGTGGCCTTGGGGACATTGGGGGTGGCCTTGGGGACAAGTTCAGGGCCTTGGGGACATCGAGGGTCCCCTCAGGGGGACCTTGGGGACACCGGGGGTGGCCCTGGGGACATCGGGGGTGGCCTTGGGGACATCGGGGGTGGCCCTCAGGGGGGTTTTGGGGACAAGTTCAGGACCTGGATGAGACCTTGGGGACATCGGGGGTGGCCTTGGGGACAAGTTCAGGGACTTGGGGACACCGGGGGTGGCCTTGGGGACACATTCAGAGACTTGGGGACATCCAGGGTGGCCTTGGGGACACGTTCAAGGACTTGGGGACACCGGGGGTGGCCTTGGGGACATCGGGGGTGGCCCTCAGGGGGAATTTTGGGGCTGTTTTGAGGAATTTTTGGGGTTTTTTTTGTTGAATTTTGGGGATTTTGGGGGAATTTTTGGGATTTTTGTTGAATTTTGGGGTTTTTGGGGGGATTTTTGGGGTTTTTTGGGGATTTTTTGGTTTTTTGGGGATTTTGGGGACATTTTAGGGAATTTTTGGGGTTTTGGGGGGATTTTGGGGCTGTTTTGAGGAATTTTTGGGGCTTTTTGTTGAATTTTGGGGGTTTGGGGGGAATTTTTGGGGGTTTGGGGGGATTTTGGGGAATTTTTGGGGTTTTTGGAGACATTTTTTTGGTTTTGGGGGAATTTTTGGGGTTTTGGGGGGATTTTTTGGGGTTTTTGTGGCAATTTTGGGGGAATTTTTGGGGTTTTGGGGGAATTTTGGGGACATTTCAGGGAATTTTTGGGGGTTTGGGGGGAATTTTTTGGGTTTTGGAGGGAATTTTGGGGGTTTGGGGGAATTTTGGGGTCTTAGGTGGAATTTTGGGGGCTTTTTGGGGAATTTTGGGGCTTTTTGGGGAATTTTGGGGGGAAATTTTAGGGTTTTTGGGGGATTTTGGGGCTGTTTTGAGGAATTTTTTGGGCTTTTTTGTGAAATTTTGGGGGAATTTTTGGGGTTTTGGGGGGAATTTTGGGGTTTTTTGGGGCTGTTTTGTGGAATTTTGGGGGAACTTTGGGCTGTTTGGGGGAATTTTGGGGGAATTTTGGGGTCTTTGGGGGGGGTTTGGGGGGATTTTGGGGCTTTTTTAGGGAATTTTGGGCTGTTTGATGGAATTTTGGGCTGTTTTTTGGCATTTTGGGGGTATTTCATGGAATTTTGGGGCTATTTCAGGGAATTTTTGGTTGCTCGAGGAATTTTGGGGCTTTTTTTTGTGGAATTTTGGTCATTTGTGGTATTTTAAGCTGTTTTGAGGAATTTTGGGGCTGTTTTGAGGGATTGTTGGGGCTTCTTTGTGGAATTTTGGGCTTTTGGGGGATTTTTGGGGCTTTTTTTTTGTGAAATTTTGGGGTGTCTTGTGGAATTTTGGTGCTTTTTTGAGGAATTTTGTGGCTTTTTTGTGGAATTTTGGGGTGTTTTGAGGAATTTTGAGCTGTTTTGAGGAATTTAATCGCTTTTTTGTGCAATTTTTTAGCTTTTCCCAGCAATTCCACATTTATGGAACTCCTAAAAACCCCTTGGCAATTCCTGCTCCCTTTTCCTCACGGGAATTCCCGGGATTTTTGGGATTTCCCACCCCCTTGGCCATTCCAGAAGGATTTTCCCCAGGATTAAGGGAATTTTTTTTCCTCCTTTCCTGCCTGGACTTTGCCCCTGGTGGTGATTCCAGAGCTGGGGAAGGGAAGGGCAGGGTTTGGGAATCTCGCTCCGCCGGAATCCTCCGGAATCCGCCTGCTCCTCCCCGCGGGGGCGGAGACGCTCCCGGTTTGTTTTTTTTTTCCCAATTCCCCACCCGGAATTTTCTTGGATCCCCTTTGGATTTATTTCCCAAAAAATAAAAACCCAAAACAAAACTAAAAAAACAAAAAAAAAATTCAATTTTTTTGGGTTTTTTTTTGGGAATTCCGGTCGGATTCGAGGTCAATCCCGCATTAGGAAAAACCGGGAAAACCGGATCAGGGTTGGGATTTAACCATCCCTTGTTTTGGTTTTGTTTTTTTTTTTCCCCTCTCTCCTTAGGATTCATCCCACGGCATCTCCCCGACATTCCCAAACTTTCTGCAACGCGGGGAAAAACGGGATAATTAAGCAGGGGGGAAAAAAAAAACCAGAAAATTCCTGGAAATTTCTCCGTAAAAAAAAAAAAAAAAAAAAAAAAAAACCAAAACCGAGGAGATGCTTCCCAAATTTTGCCCGTCTCCAAATCCCGGGAAAACGCTGAGGCTGGAGGGATAAAGCCCCGCCGGGAGGCGGGGGCGGTGATGCCGCGGCTCCCGCGCCTCCTCGCCGAGCTTTTCCCGGCGAATTGGGCGGCATGGCGGAGCACCGGGAGCTGCTGGCCGAGATGCCGGCGGTTTCCCGCCTCAGCACTCCGGAGCGCCTCCGGCACGCCCAGAAACGCCGGGCGCAGCAGCTGAAGAAATGGGCGCAGGCGGAGAAGGAAATCCCGGGAATCGCCGCGGCGGCCGCCGGCGAGAGGAAGAGGAGGAGGAGGAGGAAGACGGTGACGTTCCCGGCCAGCGTCCGGCTCCTGGAAGCGGCCGCCCGGCACGACGCCGAGGAAGGTGGGCGGACGCGGGGATTCCAAGGGTTTTGGTTTGTTTGTTTGTTCCCGCGGGAATTGCGGATTTGTGGCGGCGCCGGAAGGGTGGAAATGGAGGTGGGAGGTTTGGGATCGCCAAGGGATCCGTTGGGATGCTCGGAAGAGGCGTTGGTGCCGTTGGGATCCTTGGAGTTGCCTTTGGGATTCCTTGGAATTGCCATTGGAATCCATGGAATTGCCATTGGAATCCTTGGAAAAGCCATTGGGATCCTTGGAAAAGCCATTGGAACCCTTGGTGGCTCCATTGGATTCCTTGGAATTGCCGTTGGATTCCTTGGAATTGCCATTGGAATCCTTGGTGGCTCCATTGGATTCCTTGGAATTGCCATTGGATTCCTTGGAATTCCATTGGAATCCATGGAATTGCCATTGGAATCCTTGGTGGCTCCATTGAATTCCTTGGAATTGCCATTGGGATCCTTGGAATTCCATTGGAATCCATGGAATTGCCATTGGAATCCTTGGTGGCTCCATTGAATTCCTTGGAATTTCCATTGGGATCCTTGGAATTTCCATTGGAATCCTGGGAATTGCCGTTGGATTCCTTGGAATTGCCATTGGAATCCTTGGCGGTTCCATTGGATTCCTTGGAATTGCCATTGGGATCCTTGGAATTCCATTGGAATCCATGGAATTGCCATTGGAATCCTTGGTGGCTCCATTGGATTCCTTGGAATTGCCATTGGAATCCTTGGAAAAGCCGTTGGAATCCATGGAATTGCCATTGGAATCCTTGGTGGCTCCATTGGATTCCTTGGAATTTCCATTGGGATCCTTGGAATTGCCATTGGAATCCTTGGTGGCTCCATTGGATTCCTTAGAATTCCATTGGAATCCCTGGAATTGCCATTGGATTCGTTAGAATTGCCGTTGGAATCCTTGGAGTTGCCTTTGGAATCCTTGGAAAAGTCGTTGGGACGGTCATGGTTCCATTGGGATCCTTGGGAATATCTTTGGGATATTTGGAATTTCCATTGGGATTCCTTGGAATTGCCTTCGGAATCCTTGGAATTGCCATTGGGATACTCCAAGGTTCCATTGGAGCCCTTGGTGGATCCATTGGATTCCTTGGAAGAACCCTTGGGATATTTGGAATTGCCATTGGGATCCTTGGAATTTCCATTGGGATCCTTGGAATTTCCATTGGAATCCTTGGAGTTGCCTTTGGAATCCTTGGAAGAGTTGTTGGGATGATCATGGTTCCGTTGGGATCCTTGGGAATGTCTTTGGAATCCTTGGAATTTCCATTGGGATCCTTGGAATTTCCATTGGAATCCTTGGAGTTGCCTTTGGGATCCTTGGAAGAGTTGTTGGGATGATCATGGTTCCATTGGGATCCTTGGGAATGTCTTTGGAATCCTTGGAATTGTCTTTGGAATCCTTGGAATTGCCATTGGGATCCTCCATGGTTCCATTGGGATTCCCGGTGCTTCCGACGGAATACTTGCGATTCCGGTGGCGCCGGCAGCCTCCGGAATTCCTGTTCCCGTTCCTCCGCAGTCCGGCAGTTCCTGGAGAGCGGGATCAGCCCCGACCTGTGCAACGAGGACGGGCTGACGGCGCTGCACCAGGTATTCCCGGAATTCCCGGAATTCCCGGGATTCCCGTCCCACATCCCGGAGCTCTGGAGCCGGGTCCTTCCCGGGATCCGGGAGGATCCGGGTCCTTTCTCTCCCGTGAACTGATTCTGATCTCCTGGATTTGGGGCTTTTCCATCCCACTTCCATCTGCTGATCCCAGATCCCGGCGATCCTAAATCCAGGCCCTTCCCATCCCAAATCCTGCTGATCCCAAATCCAGGTCTTTCCCATCCCAAATCCTGCTGATCCCAAATCCAGGCCTTTCCCGTCCCAAATCCTGCTGATCCCAAATCTAGGTCTTTCCCATCCCAAATCCTGCTGATCCCAAATCCAGGCCCTTCCAATCCCAAATCCTGCTGATCCCAAATCCAGGCCCTTCCCATCCCAATCCCAGTGATCCCAAATCCGGCTCTTTTCCGTGTCCCGTCTCTGGTGATCCCAAATCCTTCCTCATCCCGGTAACGCCAAATCTTTTCCATCCCCGCTCCGGATCCTTCCCTTCCCCTCTCCAGCCACTGATCCCAAATCCCGGTATCCCGTTTCCCACGTCCTTCCCATCCCGGTAACCTCCAACCTCCCAACACCATGAATCCCACCCCAATCCCAATCCCAATCCCAATCCCGTTCCCATTCCCACCATTCCCATTCCCAATCCCATTCCCACCATTCCCAATCCCAATCCCATTCCCCCCAATACCAATCCCATTCCAACCATTCCCAATCCCAATCCCATTCCCACCATTCCCAATCCCAATCCCATTCCCACCATTCCCAATCCCATTCCCACCATTCCCAATCCCATTCCAACCATTCCCAATCCCAATCCCATTCCCAACAATCCCAATCCCATTCCCCCCAATCCCGTTCCCATTCCCACCATTCCCAATCCCATTTTTCCCATTCCCACCATTCCCAGAGCTGCATCGACGACTCCGTGCTGCTGGCCCAGCTGCTGCTGGACCATGAAATCCCAACATTCCCAATCCCATTCCCGATCCCATTGATCCCATTTCTAATCCCACTATAACCATGCCCAATCCCATTCCCAATCCCATCGATCCAATTATTCCCATTCCCAATCCCATTCCCATCATTCCCATTCCCAATCCCGTCATTCCCATTGGTCCCATTCCCATCATTCCCATTCCCATTCCTAATTCTATTTTTCCCAGTCCCATTGATCCCATTATTCCCATTCCCAATACCATTGATCCCATCGTTCCCACCATTCCCAATCCCATTCCCATCATTCCTACCATTCCCATCCCATTCCCAATCCCATTCCCATTCCCATTCCCATTGATCCCATTCCCAATTCCATCATTCCCATTGATCCCAATCCCATTCTCACCATTCCCATTCCCACTCCCCGTCATCCCCAGAGCTGCATCGACCACTCCGTGCCGCTGGCCCGGCTGCTGCTGGACCATGAATTCCCAACATTCCCAATCCCATTGATCCCAATCCCATTCCCATTGATCCCAATCCCATTTTTCCCATTCCCAATCCCATTCCCATTGATCCCAATCCCATTTTTCCCATTCCCACCATTCCCAATCCCATTCCCACCATTCCCATTCCCACTCCCCGTCATCCCCAGAGCTGCATCGACGACTCCGTGCCGCTGGCCCAGCTGCTGCTGGACCACGAAATCCCAACATTCCCAATCCCATTGATCCCAATCCCATTCCCATTGATCCCAATCCCATTTTTCCCATTCCCAATCCCATTCCCACCACTCCTATTCCCACTCCCCGTCATCCCCAGAGCTGCATCGACGACTCCGTGCCGCTGGCCCGGCTGCTGCTGGACCATGAATTCCCAACATTCCCATTCCAATCCCATTGATCCCATTGATCCCATTCCCAATCCCATTGATCCCATTGATCCCATTCCCAATCCCATTGATCCCATTGATCCCAATCCCATTGATCCCATTGATCCCAATCCCATTCCCAATCCCATTTTTCCCATTCCCAATCCCATTTTTCCCATTCCCACCATTCCCATTCCCACTCCCCGTCATCCCCAGAGCTGCATCGACGACTCCGTGCCGCTGGCCCGGCTGCTGCTGGACCATGAATTCCCAACATTCCCATTCCAATCCCATTGATCCCATTGATCCCATTCCCAATCCCATTGATCCCATTGATCCCAATCCCATTTTTCCCATTCCCAATCCCATTCCCAATCCCATTCCCACCATTCCCATTCCCACTCCCCGTCATCCCCAGAGCTGCATCGACGACTCCGTGCCGCTGGCCCGGCTGCTGCTGGACGCGGGCGCCGCCGTGGACGCGCGCGACGCCGAGCTCTGGACGCCGCTGCACGCCGCCGCCACCTGCGGCCACCGCGGCCTGGCGCAGCTGCTGATCCAGCGGTACCCTGGGGACACCGGGGGACACCGGGGGGGACACCGTGGGGACACCGCGCTGACCCCGGCCTTGTCCCCTCCCTCCCGGCAGCGGCGCCGACCTGCTGGCGGTGAATTCCGACGGGAACATGCCCTACGACCTCTGCGAGGACGAGGCCACCCTGGAGTGCCTGGAGAGCGCCATGGCGCGGCAGGGTGAGGGCGCCGTCGCTTTTTTGTCGCTTTTTTTTTTGTCGCTTTTTGTCGCTTTTTTTGGTCACTTTGTCGCCTCCCCACCCCGGCGCAGGGATCACGCAGGAGCGCATCGAGGAGGCGCGGGCGGCCACGGAGCGCGCCATGCTGCGGGAAATCCGGGAGCTGATCCGCGACGGAGCGCGGCTGGACGAGCCCCGGGGACACGGCGCCACCCTGGTGGGTGGAGGGGACAGCGGCGGCGGGGACAGTGAGGCGGGGGGGGGGGACAGGGTGGCACTGGGGTCACTGAGGCAGGTGAGGTGGCACCGGGGTCACTGGGACAGGATTGGGGTGACATTGGGGTCCTCATGGCTCTGGTGACACCGGGAGGGTCAGAGTGACACTGGGAGGGGCAGGGTGGCACTGGGGTCACTGGGTGGCACTGGGAGGGTCACTGAGGGGGTGAGGTGGCACTGGGGTCACTGGGCGGGTTGAGGTGACACTGGGATGGTCAGGGTGACACTGGGGTCACTGCGAGGGGTGAGGTGGCACTGGGGTCACTGGGAGGGTTGAGGTGACACTGGGATGGTCAGGGTGACACTGGGGTCACTGCGAGGGGTGAGGTGGCACTGGGGTCACTGGGAGGGGTTTGGGGTGACACTGGGAGGGCCAGGGTGGCACTGGGGTCACTGGGATGAGGTTGGGGTGGCACTGGGGGGGACAGGGTGACACTGGGGTCACTGAGGCAGGTGAGGTGGCGCTGGGGTCACTGGGACAGGATTGGGGTGACATTGGGGTCCTCATGGCTCTGGTGACACCAGGAGGGTCAGAGTGACACTGGGAGGGTCAGGGTGGCACTGGGGTCACTGGGTGGCACTGGGAGGGTCACTGAGGGGGTGAGGTGGCACTGGGGTCACTGGGCAGGTTGAGGTGACACTGGGATGGTCAGGGTGACACTGGGGTCACTGGGAGGGGTGAGGTGGCACTGGGGTCACTGGGAGGGGTTTGGGGTGACACTGGGAGGGCCAGGGTGGCACTGGGGTCACTGGGATGAGGTTGGGGTGGCACTGGGGGGGACAGGGTGACACTGGGGTCACTGAGGGGGTGAGGTGGCACTGGGGGTCACTGGGACAGGATTGGGGTGGCACTGGGGTCCTCATGGCTCTGGTGACACCGGGAGGGTCAGAGTGACACTGGGAGGGGCAGGGTGGCACTGGGGTCACTGGGTGGCACTGGGAGGGTCACTGAGGAGGGTCAGGGTGACACTGGGGTCAGAGAGGGGTGAGGTGGCACTGGGGTCACTGGGAGAGGGTTGGGGTGGCACTGGGATGGTCAGGGTGACACTGGGGTCACTGGAATAGGGGTCAGGGTGGCACTGGGGGTCACTGGGACAGGATTGGGGTGACACTGGGGTCACTGAGAAGGGGTCAGGGTGGCACTGGGAGAGTTGAGGTGATACTGGGAGGGTCAGGGTGACACTGGGGTCCTCGTGGCTCTGGTGACACTGGGTCGGTCAGGGTGACAATGGGTGACACTGGGAGGGTCAGGGTGGCACTGGGGTCACTGGGAGGATTGAGGTGACACTGGGAGGGGATGAGGGTGACACTGGGGTCACTGGGAGTGTTGAGGTGACACCAGTGACACTGGGGGCATTGAGGTGACACCGGTGTCACCGGAGCGATTTCAGCCGAAGCTCCCCACACCCCCGGTGACGTCACCGAACCACTTTTACCCCCAACCCCTCCCATTCCCCCGGTGCCACCGAGGCGCCACCGAGGTGCCACCACCAATGTCCCCACGCCTGTCCCCTGCCAGCTGCACGTGGCGGCCGCCAACGGGTACCTGGAGGCGGCCGAGCTGCTCCTGGAGCACCGCGCCCGCGCCGACGCGCGCGACGCCGACGGCTGGCAGCCGCTGCACGCCGCCGCCTGCTGGGGACAGGTGTGTCACCAGCACCCTTGGGGACACCCCCCAAATCCCCGATTTTCCCCGTTTTTCTCATCATTCCCGATGTTTTTTTCCCCTTCCAGGTGCAGCTGGTGGAGCTGCTGGTGGCTCACGGCGCCGACCTCGGCGCCAAATCGCTGCTGGACGAGACTCCCCTGGGTGGGTTTTCGGGCGGCGCCTCGGTGCTGTCGCGGCGGCGTTTGGTGGCTTTTGGTGACGCGGGCGTTGTCCCCAGATGTGTGCGGGGACGAGGAGGTGAGGGCCAAGCTGCTGGAGCTGAAGCACAAGCGGGCGGCCGTGCTGAAATCCCAGGAGAGGCAGAAATCCCAGCTCCAGAGGAGAACGTCCAGCGCCGGCAGCCGCGGGTGAGGGCGGCGCGCGGCGCCACCCGCCCCGCCGCGGGCACGGCGCCGGTGGGACATTGGGGTGGCACTGGGTGGCTTTGGGGTGACACCGGGGTCACTGAGGGGGTCAGGGTGACACTGGGGTCACTGGGTGGCATTGGGGTGACACTGGGGTCACTGAGGGGGTCAGGGTGACACTGGGGTCACTGGGTGGCATTGGGGTGACACTGGGGTCACCGGGAGGGTCAGGGTGACACTGGGGTCATGGGGACAGGATTGGGGTGACACTGGGGTCACTGGGTGGCATTGGGGTGACGGGTCACTGAGGGGGTCAGGATGACACTGGGGTCACTGGGTGGCATTGGGGTGACGCTGGGTGGCATTAGGGTGACACTGGGGTCACTGGGTTGGCTTTGGGGTGACACCGGGGTCACTGGGAGGGTCAGGGTGACACTGGGTCACTGGCTGGCATTGGGGTGGCATTGGGGTCACTGGGAGGGTCAGGGTGGCACTGGGGTCACTGGGTGGCATTGGGTGACACTGGGTGGCATTGGGTTGGTATTAGGGTGACACTGGGGTCACTGGGTTGGCATTGGGGTGACACTGGGGTCACTGAGGGGGTCAGGGTGACACTGGGGTCACTGGGAGGGTCAGGGTGGCACTGGGGTCACTGAGTGGCATTGGGTGGCACTGGGTGGCTTTGAGGTGACACTGGGGTCACTGAGAGGGTCAGGTGGCACTGAGGTCTCTGGGTGAGGGTCCCCATGGCCTTGGTGACACTGGGTGGGTCAGGGTGACACTGAGGTCACTGAGGGGGTCAGGGTGACACTGGGGTCACTGGGTGGCACTGGGGTGACACTGGGGTCACTGGAAGAGTCAGGGTGACACTGGGGTGGCACTGGGTGGCATTGGGGTGACACTGGGTGGCTTTGGGGTGACACTGGGGTCACTGAGTGGGTCAGGGTGACACTGAGGGTAACTGGGTGGCACTAGGGTGACACTGGGTGGCATTGGGGTGGCACTGGGGTGACATTGGGTGGCATTGGGGTGGCACTGGCGTCACTGGGAGGGTCAGGGTGACACTGGGGTCACTGGGTGGCCTTGGGGTGGCACTGGGGTGGCACTGGGGTCACTGGGAGGGTCAGGGTGACACTGGGGTCACTGGGTGGCACTGGGGTGACACTGGGTGGCATTGGGGTGGCACTGGGGTCACTGGGTGGCATTGGGGTGGCACTGGGGTGACATTGGGTGGCACTGGGGTGGCACTGGGCTCACAGGGTGAGGGTCCCCATGGCCTTGGTGACACTGGGGGCGGTCACCGCAGTTTGGGGTGACATTCGACGTCTCTGCCCCCCGGAATTCCCAAAATTCCCAAAACCCAGGAAATCCCCAAAATCCCCTAAATCCCCAAAGCCCCAAAATTCCCAAAATCCCTGAAATTCCCAAATCCCCAAAATCTTTGAAATCTCTTTAATTCCCAAAATTCCTGACATTTTTGGAATCCCCAAAATTTCCACAATCCCTATAATTCCCAAAATCCCATAATTACCAGAGCTCCAGAATTCCCAAAATCCTGAATTCCCCAATCCCTGTAATTCCCAAATTCCCATAAACCTCAAAATCCCATAATTCCTAAAACCCCCATAAATCCCCAAATTCCACAAACCCCCATAATTCCCAAAATCCCCTTAATCCCCAAAACCCCATAAACCCCAAAACCCCATAAACCTGGAAATCCCATAATCCATAATACCCTATAATTCCCGAAATCCCCAAATCCCCAAAACCCCATAAACCCCACAAACACCAAAGCCCGATAATCCCCACAACCCCCAGAACCCCACAAACACCAAAATCCCCATAGTTCCCAAAACCCCGTAAACACTGAAACCCCATAAACCCTGAAATCCCATAAATCCCAAAACGCTCCAAAACCCCAGAATCCTCAAAATCCCATAAACCCCAAAACCCCATAAACCCCACAATCCCCAAAACCCCAAAATCCCCAAAACCCCACAAAACCCCCACAAATCCCAAAACGCCACAAACCCCAAAACCCCATAATCCCCCAAACCCCACAAATCAAGCAATTCCCAAAAGCCTACAAATCCCACAAAACCTCACAAATCCCAAAACCCACAAACCCAACAATTCCCAAAACCCCAAAAACACCACAAAAATCCGAAATCCCACAAACACCAGAATCCCCAAAACCCCGAACCCCCACAAACACCAAAACCCCACAAAAACCCTAAACCCCCACAAAACCCCATAATCCCCGAATCCCCATAAATCCCCAAACCCCACAAAAACACCACAATCCACAAAAAATCCCAAAACCACACAAACCCCAAAACCCTATAAACCCCACAAACCCCAAAACCCCACAAAAACCCCAAAACCCCACAAACACCAAAATCCCCATAGTTCCCAAACCCCAAAACCCCATAAACCCCAAAACCCCACAAAAACGCCCCAAAACCCCCCAAAAACCCCAAATCCGCAGTGTCCCCAGGAAGGTGCTGCGCCGTGCCAGCCTCTTGGAGCGCTCTCGTAAACCCCATAAACCCCAAACCCCATAACCCCCCAAACCCCACAAACCCCAGAACTCCAAAACCCTAAAACCCCACAAAACCCCCCCAAAAAACCCCAAAAACCCCAAACCCGCAGTGTCCTCAGGAAGGTGCTGTGCCGCGCCAGCCTCTCGGAGCGCTGCCATAAACCCCATAAACCCCAAACCCCATAAACCCCAAAACCTCCCAAATTCCCAAAACCCCACAAACCCCAAAACCCCCCAAAATCCTCCCAAAAAACCCCAAACCCACGGTGTCCCCAGGAAGGTGCTGCACCACGCCAGCCTCTCGGAGCGCTCCCATAAACCTCAAACCCCATAAACCCCATAACCCCCCAAACCCCACAAAAACCCCACAAATCCCAAAACCCCACAAATCCCCAAACCCCACAATCCCACAAACCCCATAAATTCCCAAAAGCCCCACAAAAACCCCCCAAAACCCCCGCAAAAACCCCAAACCCGCGGTGTCCCCAGGAAGGTGCTGCGCCGCGCCAGCCTCTCGGAGCGCTCTCGTAAACCCCATAAACCCCAAACCCCATAAACCCCAAACCCCATAACCCCCCAAACCCCACAAATCCCAGAACTCCAAAACCCTAAAACCCCTCAAAACCCCCCCAAAAAACCCCAAAAACCCCAAACCCGCAGTGTCCTCAGGAAGGTGCTGCGCCGTGCCAGCCTCTCGTAGCGCTGCCATAAACCCCATAAACCCAAACCCCATAAACCCCAAAATGCCCCAAAACCCCACAAACCCCAAAACCCCACAAAAACCCCAAAACCCCCCAAAAAACCCAAACTGGTGTCCCCAGGAAGGTGCTGCGCCGCGCCAGCCTCTCGGAGCGCTCTTGTAAACCCCATAAACCCCAAACCCCATAAACCCCAAAACCCCCCAAATTCCCAAAACCCCATTAACCCCACAAACCCCAAAACCCCATAAAAACCCCACAAAAACCCCAAAAACCTCCCAAAAACCCCAAACTGGTGTCCCCAGGAAGGTGGTGCGCCGCGCCAGCCTCTCGGAGCGCTCCAGCCGCCTGCGCCGGGAGCTGCGGCGCGAGGCCATCGTCTGGGGACACCTCGGGGACAGCGAGGACGAGGACAGGGCCAGCGCCGAGGGCCACCGCGGCGGCGCCGGGGTGAGGGACGGCGGGGACAGCGCGGGGACAGCACGGGGACATTGGGGGGATTGGGGACAGCACGGGGGATTGGGGACAGTGGGGACTTTGGGGACATTGGGGACATTGAGGGGATTGGGGACATTGAGGGGATTGGGGACATTGGGGACTTTGGGGACATTGGGGACATTGAGGGGATTGGGGTTGAGTGACATTGGGGACATTGAGAGGATTGGGGACATTGGGGACAGCAGGGACTTTGGGGACATTTGTGGGGATTGGGGACATCGAGGACATCACAGGGGATTGGGACATTGGGGACCTCAGGGGGGATTGGGGACATTGGAGTATTGGGGACATTGGGGTTGAGGGACATTGGGGACATTGAGGAGATTGGGGACATTGGGGACAGCATGGGGGATTGGGGACATTGGGGACTTTGAGGGGATTGGGGACATTGGGGACATTGAAGGGATTGGGGACAGCATGGGGGAGTGGGGACATTGGGGACATCACGGGGGATTGGGGACATTGGGGACAGTGGGGACACTGGGGACATTGAGGGGATTGGGGACAGCACGGGGGATTGGAGACAGTGGGGACTTTGGGGACAGCAGGGACATTGGGGACATTGAGGGGATTGGGGACATTGGGGACATTGGAGTATTGGGGACATTGGGAGGATCGGGGACATTGGGGACAGCACGGGGGATTGGGGACATTGGGGACATTGGGAGGACTGGGGACATTCGGGACATTGGGGACATTGAGGGGATTGGGGACATTGGGAGGACTGGGGACATTGGGGACATTGAGGGGATTGGGGACATTGAGGGGATTGGGGACACTGGGAGGACTGGGGACATTGGGGACACTGGGGAGATTGGGGACATTGGGGACATTGGAGTATTGGGGACAACAGGGACATTGGGGACATTGAGGGGATTGGAGACATTGGGGACAGCAGGGACGTTGGGGACACTGGGGGGATTGGGGACATCGGGGACATCATGGACATCGGGGACATTGGAGATACTGGGGACAGCGGCAACATTGAGGACATTGGGGACATCGGGGTCATTGGGGGATCCGGGACATCGGGGACATCGGGGTCATTGGGGGATCCGGGACATTGGGGACATTAGGGGATTTGGGACACTGGGGACCTCGGGGACATTGTAGATGCTGGGGACATTGGGGACATCAGACCCTTTGGGGACATTGGGGCATTTGGGACATTGGGGGATTGTGGACATCAGGGACATCACGGGGGACTGGGCACATTGGGGACTTCAGGGACATTGGGGACATTGGGGACAGCACGGGGGATTTGGGACAGCAGGGGACATTGGGGACATTGAGGGGATTGGGGACATTGGGGACATTGGGGACATTGAGGGGATTGGGGACATTGGGGACATCGGGGACATTGGGGACATTGGAGACATTAGGGTGAGGGACATTGGGGACACCTTGGGGACAGCGAGGACAAGGACAGGGCCACCCCCAAGGGCACGGCCACGGAGACGCCACTGGGGTGAGGGACATTGGGGACATCAGGGGGACGTTGGGGGTGACATCAGTGTGAGGGACCTTTTGGGATATTGAGGGACATCGGGGGTGACATCGAGGACATTGGGGACATCGGGGGGTGAGGGACATCGGGGACATTGGTGACAATGTGGGGGGACATCAGAGTGAGGGAACTTGGGGACATCGGGGACATCAGTGGTGATGTCGGCGTGAGGGACAATGGGGACATTGGGGACATCGGGGACAATGTTGGAGTGAGGGACCCTGGGGACAACGTGGGACCTTGGGGACACTGGGGACAAGGTGTGACCTTGGGGACATGGGGGGTGACGTCGGTGTGAGGGACCTTGAGGACATCGGGGACAATGTGAGACCTTGGGGACAACGCGGGGTGGACATTGGGGTGTTGGGGACACTGTGGGGACATCGGGCTGAGGGACCTTGGGGACACCACGGGGTGACACCGGGAGGTGACAACGGTGACACCGCCATTGTCACCTCCCCCCCCAACTTTTTTGTCCCCTCAGGACCCGTCCCCAACCTCGGAGCCATCCTCGCCGTCCCCTCACCCCAACGGCTCCGCGACGTCCCCGACGTCCCCGACGTCCCCTCGCTGTCCCCTGCCCACCCCCTCGGGTGACAAAAGCCACCCGCACACCTTGGCCGACCTCAAACGGCACCGGGCGGCCGCCAAAAACCCCAAAAACCACCCCAAAAACCACCCCAAAAACCCCGAAACACATCTTGGCGACGTCGTTGGGGACGTCACCGTTGGGGACACCGTTGGGGACACCGTTGGGGACATCGTTGGGGACACCGTTGGGGACACCGTTGGGGACATCGTGGAGCCGCCGCTGCTGCGGCTGACGGCGCCGGCCGAGGAGGGCGCGGCGGAGAAGCGGCGCTGCTGTCGGGTGATGTGACCCCCGAATTTTTTGGGGTTTGGTTTTTGGGGTGTCGACCCCCTCAAAAATCTTTTGGGGTCGTCCCCAAAATTGTCACTTTGTGTCCCCACCCAAAAAAAAAAAAAAAAAAAGGGGATTTTTTTTGGGGGTTTTTTTTTTTTTTTTTTTTGGTGGGGACATCCCAAAAAAAAAAAGGAACGGGGTCGGTGTCGCAGCGATTCAGTGTCGTGGTTTCTTTTTTTGGGGTTTTTTTTGGGGTGAAAAGGGGACCCTAAATCCTATTGGGGACCCCAAAATGTGGGGAGGGGACAGGAAACCCCCAAAAGTCACATTTAGGGTGGGGCGGGGGACCCCAAATCTGCAGCGGGGAGCCCGAAATTCCTTCTTGGGGTTTTGGGATGCCACAAAACCTACACGGGGTTTTGGGATCCCCTAAATCCAACATTTGGGGTTTTGGGGACCCCTAAATCCTATATTGGGTTTTGGGGATCCCTTAAATCCACATTTGGGGTTTTGGGATCCTCTAAATCATATAGGGAAATTTTGGGATACCCCAAATCCACATTTGGGGTTTTGGGATCCCCCAAATCCTATATGGGGTTTTGGGGACCCCAAAATCCTACAGGGAAGTTTTGGGATCCCCTAAATCCACATTTGGGGTTTTGGGATCCCCTAAATCCTATAGGAAAATTTTGGGAACCCCCAAATTCATATTTAAGGTTTTGGACACCCTAAATCATATAGAAAAATTTTGGGAACCCCCAAAATCCTATATGGCGTTTTGGGATCCCCTAAATCCCACATTTAGGGTTTTGGGATCCCAAACATTTGGGGTTTTTGGAGTCCCCTAAATCCTATAGGAAAGTTTTGGGATTCCCTAAATTCATATTTAGGGTTTTGGGATCCCCTAAATCCCACATTTGGGGTTTTGGGGACCCCTAAATCCACATTTGGGGTTTTGGGATCCCCCAAATCCTATATGGGGTTTTGGGGAGCCCAAATTCAAATTTGGGTTTTTGGGATCCCCCAAATCCATATTTGGGATGTTTTGGGATCCCCCAAATCCTATATGGGGTTTTGGGAACCCCTAAATCCTATATGGGGTTTTGGGATCCCCCTAATCCACATTTGGGGTTTTGGGATCCCCCAAATCCACATTTGGGGTTTTGGGGACCCCAAAATCCTATAGGGAATTTTTGGGGTCCCCCAAATCCACATTTGAGGTTTTGGAATCCCCTAAATCCTATAGGAAAATTTTGGGAACTCCCCAATCCTATATGGGGTTTTGGGATCCCCTAAATCCTATATGGGGTTTTGGGAGCCCCTAAATCCTATAGGAAAATTTTGGGATCCCCCAAATCCACATTTGGGGTTTCGGGGACCCCAAAATCCTATCGGGAAGTTTTGGGATCCCCCCAATCCTATATGGGGTTTTGGGGACCCTAAAATCCTACAGGGAAGTTTTGGGATCCCCCAAATCCATATTTAGGGGTTTTGGGATCCTCTAAATCCTATATGGGGTTTTAGGGACCCCAAATCCACATTTGGGGTTTTGGGATCCCCTAAATCCACATTCGGGGTTTTTAGGATCCCCCAATCCCACACTGAGAACTTTTTGGATCCCCCAATCCTAAATGAAACCCCAAATCCCTTTAGGAACCCCAAAACCCCTCCCACATCCCCACCCCAAAAAACAACCCCGCCCTAAAAACTTTTGGGGTTTTTTTGTTTTGTTTTGGTTTTTTTTTTGGGGGTGGCCCTTTATGGGGGCGGGGCCCCCCCCAAAATCCCAAATCTTCCCCGCCCCCGATCCCGATCCTATTTCGGGCCGCGGCAGCTGCAGGGAAAGGTCAGAGCTTGTAGGGTGACCCCAAAACGCTCCCCCGACCCCAAAACCCCACCCCAAAAACCCCAAAAAAACCCCCCGGAGTTATAGGGGAAAGGGGTGGGGCGGTTTTGGGGTGGTTTTGGGGTTTTTTGGGGTTTTTTTGGGTGCTGGAAGGGGCTGATAAGGGGGTGGGGGTTGATAAGGGGGTGGGGCGGCCCTATAAGGTGCCCCGGAATGGGAATGGGGTTTTGGGGTCAGCGCGGTTTTAGGGGATCCTAAATGGGGAAATTTGGGGGGAAATTGGGATTTAGGGGATCCTAAATGGGGAAATTGGGATTTAGGGGGATCCTAAATGGGGAAATTGGGATTTAGGGGATCCTAAATGGGGAAATTGGGATTTAGGGGATCCTAAATGGGGGAATTTGGGGGGAATTTGGATTTAGGGGATCCTAAATGGGGAAATTGGGGGAATTTGGGATTTAGGGGATCCTAAATGGGGAAATTGGGATTTAGGGGATCCTAAAAGGGGGGAATTTGGGTGAAATTGGGATTTAGGGGATCCTAAAAGGGGGAATTTGGGTGAAATTGGGATTTAGGGGATCCTAAATGGGGGAATTTGGAGGAATTTGGGATTTAGGGGATCCTAAATGGGGGAATTGGGATTTAGGGGATCCTAAAAGGGGGAATTTGGGGTGAAATTGGGATTTAGGGGATCGTAAATGGGGGAATTTGGGGGAAATTGGGATTTAGGGGATCCTGAAAGGGGAAATTTGGGGTTTGGGCAATCCTAAATGAGGGAATTTGGGATTTGGGGAATCCTAAATGTGGGGAATTTGGAGGAATTTGGGATTTAGGGGATCCTAAATGGGTGAATTTGGGAATTGGGGGATCCTAAATGGGGGAATTTGGAGGAATTTGGGGTTTAGGGGATCCTAAATGGGGGAAATTTGGGGGGAATTTGGGATTTGGGCAATCCTAAATGAGGGAATTTGGGGGAATTTGGGATTTGGGGATCCTAAATGGGGGGATTTGTGGGAATTTGGAGGAATTTGGGGTTTAGGGGATCCTAAATGGGGGAATTTAGGGGAATTTGGAGGAATTTGAAGTTTAGGAGATCCTAAATGGGGGAATTTGGGATTTAGGGGATGCTGAATGTGGGAATTTGGGATTTAGGGGGATCCTAAAAGGGGAAATCTGGGGTTTAGGGGATCCTAAATGGGAGTTTTGGGGGATCCTAAATGGGGGAATTTTGGATTTGGGGGATCCTAAATTGGGGGAATTTAGGATTGGGGGGATCCAAAATGGGGAAATTCAGGATTTAGGGGATCCTAAATGGGGGACATTTGGGATTTGGGGGATCCTAAATGGGGGAATTTGGGGTTTAGAGGATCCTAAATGGGGGAAATTTGAGGAAAATTGGGATTTAGGGGATCCTAAATGGGAGATTTGGGGGATCCTAAATGGGGGAATTTGGGGAAATGTGGGATTTAGGGGGTCCTATATGGGGAAATTTGGGTTTTAGGGGATGGTAAATGGGGGAATTTGGGATTTATGGGGATCCTAAAAGGGGAAATTTGGGATTTAGGGGGTCCTAAACAGGGGAATTTGTGGGAATTTGGAGGAATTTGGGGTTTAGGAGATCCTAAACGTGGGAATTTGGGATTTAGGGGGATCCTAAAAGGGGAAATTTGGTGTTTAGGGTATCCTAAAAGGGGAAATTTGGGATTTGGGGGATCCTAAATGGGGGAATTTTGGGGAATTTGGAGGAATTTGGGATTTGGGGGATTCTAAATGGGGGAATTTAGGGGAAAATGGGATTTGGGGGATCCAATTTGGGGATTTATGGGGTCTGTAATGGGGGATTTATGGGGTCTGTAATTGGGGATTCATGGGGTCTCTATTTGGGATTTATGGGGTCCCTAATGGGGGATTTATGGGGTCTCTATTTGGGATTTATGGGGTCCCTAATGGGGATTTATGGGGTCTCTAATGGGGGATTTATGGGGTCTCTATTTGGGATTTATGGGGTCCCTAATGGGGATTTATGGGGTCTCTATTTGGGATTTATGGGGTCTCTATTGGGGATTTATGGGGTCTCTAATGGGGGATTTATGGGGTCTGTAATGGGGGATTTATGGGGTCTCTATTTGGCATTTATGGGGTCTCTAATGGGGGATTTATAGGGTCTGTAATGGGGATTTATGGGGTCTGTAATGGGGGATTTATGGGGTCTGTAATGGGGATTTATAGGGTCTGTAATGGGGGATTTATGGGGTCTCTAATGGGGATTTATGGGGTCTCTATTTGGGATTTATGGGGGTCTCTAATGGGGGATTTATGGGGTCTGTAATGGGGATTTATGGGGTCTGTAATGGGGGATTTATGGGGTCTCTATTTGGCATTTATGGGGTCTCTAATGGGGGATTTATAGGGTCTGTAATGGGGATTTATGGGGTCTGTAATGGGGGATTTTTGGGGTCTGTAAAGGGGATTTATGGGGTCTGTAATGGGGGATTTATGGGGTCTGTAATGGGGATTTATAGGGTCTGTAATGGGGGATTTATGGGGTCTCTATTTGGGATTTATGGGGTCTGTAATGGGGGATTTATGGGGTCTCTAATGGGGATTTATGGGGTCTCTATTTGGGATTTATGGGGTCCCTAATGGGGATTTATGGGGTCTCTAATGGGGATTTATGGGGTCCCCTAATGGGGATTTATGGGGTCTCTATTTGGGATTTATGGGGTCTGTAATGGGGGATTTATGGGGTCTCTATTTGGGATTTATGGGGTCTCTAATGGGGGATTTATGGGGTCTCTATGGGGGATTTATGGGGTCTCTAATGGGGATTTATGGGGTCTCTAATGGGGGATTTATAGGGTCTGTAATGGGGGATTTTTGGGGTCTGTAAAGGGGATTTATGGGGTCTCTATTTGGGATTTATGGGGTCTGTAATGGGGATTTATGGGGTCTCTAATGGGGGATTTATGGGGTCTCTATTTGGGATTTATGGGGTCTGTAATGGGGATTTATGGGGTCTCTAATGGGGGATTTATAGGGTCTGTAATGGGGGATTTTTGGGGTCTGTAAAGGGGATTTATGGGGTCCTATTTGGGATTTATGGGGTCTGTAATGGGGATTTATGGGGTCTCTAATGGGGGATTTATGGGGTCTCTATTTGGGATTTATGGGGTCTGTAATGGGGATTTATGGGGGTCTCTAATGGGGGATTTATGGGGTCCCTAATGGGGATTTATGGGGTCTCTATTTGGGATTTATGGGTCCCTAATTTTGGGGGGGTTCTATGGGGTCCCTAATTTTAGGGGGCTCCCTGGGGTCACCTAATTTTGGGGTGGGGTCTGTAGAGACCCCCAATTATGGGGGTCCCTAATTTTGGGGGGGCTCTATGGGGTCCCTATTGTGGGGATCTATAGGATCCCCTAATTTGGGGGGGGGTCTATGGGGTAATTTTGGGGGAAATCTACAGGAACCCCCAATTTTGGGTTCTATGGGGTCCCTAATTTTGGGGGTGCCCCCAGTGGGGGGTCCCCAAACGGGAGGATCCATCGGGACCCCCAATGGAGGGGGGGGGGGTGTTTCCCAAACCGACCCCCCCCCACCCCCCCGCCGCATTTTGGACGCTCCCGGCGCCGCCCCTTGCGCTCGCAGCCAATCACCTCCTAGTGGGCGTGGTAACGGTTGATTGACAGCGGGGGGGCGTGGCCAGCGCGGGCGCGGCGGTTGGAGCCGCTGGGGGGCGATGTGAGGAATTTGGGGACAATTTGGGGACATTTTGGTGGGGGGAGGGGGGGGTCTGGGCTCCCAAATCCCCACATCGCGCCACCCTCGTGTCGCCTGTCCCCATCCCGTGCGGTGGCACTTGTCGCGGTGCCACCCCCCTTCCCGGTGCCCGTTGTCCCCGGTGCCACGTTCCCGGTGCCACCCCCGTGGCAGTTGTCCCCTGTCCCGGTGCCACCTCCTGTCCCCGTGCCACCCCCCGGTCCCGGTGTCCCCTGTCCCGGTGCCACCTCCTGTCCCGGTGCCACCCCCGGTCCCGGTGTCCCCTGTCCCGGTGCCACCTCCTGTCCCGGTGTCCCCTTCCCGGTGTCCCTGTCCCGGTGCCACCCCCCTGTCCCGGTGCCACCCCCTGTCCCGGTGTCCCCTTCCCGGTGCCACCCCCTGTCCCGGTGTCCCCTTCCCGGTGCCACCTCCTGTCCCGGTGCCACCTCCTGTCCCGGTGCCACCCCGTCCCGGTGTCCCCTTCCCGGTGCCACCCCCCGTCCCGGTGTCCCTGTCCCGGTGCCACCCCCGTGCCAGCTGTCCCCGCTCCCGATGCCACCTCCTGTCCCGGTATCCCTGTCCCGATGCTACCTCCTGTCCCGGTATCCCTGTCCCGGTGCCACCCCCTGTCCCGGTGTCCCCCCCGTCCCGGTGCCACCCCCTGTCCCGGTGCCACCCCCTGTCCCGGTGCCACCCCCCCGTCCCGGTGTCCCCTGTCCCGGTGCCACCCCCCGTGCCAGCTGTCCCCGCTCCCGGTGCCACCCCCTGTCCCCTGTGCCCTCTGTCCCCGCTGCCACGTGCCCGCTCCTTGCGTCCCATTCCCGGTGTCCCCTTCCCGGTGCCACCCCGAGTCCCAGTGTCCCAGTGCCACCTCCTTTCCCCGTACCGGTTGTCGCCGGTGCCACCCCCTGTCCGGGTGCCACCCCTGTCCCGGTGTCCCGCGCCCGGTGCCACCCCCGTACCGATTGTCGCCGGTGCCACCCCTTTCCCGGTGTCCCGGTGCCACCCCTGTCCCTGTCCCCGCTGTCCCCGCTGCCACGTGCTCATTCCCGGTGCCACCCCCTTTCCCCGTACCGATTGTCGCCGGTGCCACCCCTTTCCCGGTGTCCCGGTGCCACCCGTTGCCACGTGCCCAGTCCCGGTGTCCCATCCCCGTTTGTCCCCGCTCCCGATGCCAATTCCCATTCCCGGTGTCCCCTTCCTGATGTCCCCTTCCCGGTGTCCCATCCCCGTTCCCGGTGCCAGTCCCATTCCCAGTGTCCCATTCCCGGTGTCCCATCCCCGTTTGTCCCATTCCCGGTGCCAATTCCATTCCCGGTGTCCCATCCCCGTTTATCCCCGCACCCGGTGCCAGTCCCATTCCCGGTGCCCCCATCCCCGTTTGTCCCATTCCCGGTGCCAATTCCCATTCCCGATGTCCCCTTCCCGGTGTCCCATCCCGGTTTGTCCCCGTTCCCGCTGCCACGTGCCCATTCCCGGTGTCCCCATCCCCGTTTGTCCCATTCCCGGTGCCAATTCCCATTCCCGATGTCCCTTCCCGGTGTCTCACCCCCGTTTATCCCCGTTCCCGGTGCCAACTCCCATTCCCGGTGTCCCATCCCCGTTTGTCCCGTTCCCGGTGCCAGTCCCCTTCCCGATGTCCCATTCCCGGTGTCCCATCCCCGTTTGTCCCTTTCCCGGTGCCAATTCCCATTCCCGGTGTCCCACCCCCGTTTGTCCCCGCTCCCGGTGCCAATTCCCATTCCCAGTGTCCCCTTCCTGATGTCCCATTCCCGCTGTCCCGGTGCCACCCCCCTTTCCCGGTTCCCCCCCGTTTCCCGGTGTCCCGGTCCCCCCCGTTTCCCGGTGTCCCGCTGCCCCGCCCGTCCCTGTCCCTGCCCCTTGCCCGTTGCCCTTGGCTCGTTGCCCTTGGCCCGTTGCCCTTGGCCCGTTGCCGCTCGCCCCTTGCCCGTTGCCCCTCGCCCGTTGCCCGTTGCCCCGGAGCGCTCCGCCGCTCCTCCAGCCCCGCGGTGCCCCGGGGACCTTGCCGGCCTCACCGGGGGCGGCTCCGGGGCGGTGTCCCCGGCGGGAGGAGGGCAGGGGGCGGCCGTGGCCCGCCGTTGTCGCGGCGTCCCGCGGGGGCGATGCGGGCGCTGAGGGCGCTGCGGCCCCGCAGGCTCCTGGCGATGGCGGCCGCGGCGGCGGCGGCGGCGGCCGGCGGGGTCCGGCGGGGCCCGGTGCTGAGCCCCGAGTGCATGAACCCCGCCATCCGCCGCGTGGAGTACGCGGTGCGCGGCCCCATCGTCGTGCGCGCCACGGAGCTGGAGCAGGAACTGCGCAAGGTACCGGGAAAAACAAAAAAAAAAAAACCCAAAAGAACCCCAAAAAGAATCCAAAAAAAAAAAAACCGAACGGAACGGGACAGGACACGAGCGGACCGGGAGGAACCGCGGGGCAAGCGGGACACTCGGTCCTGGAGCGGGAGGAGACGATCCCGAACCGGGACAATCCGTCCTGGAGCGGGAAATGCCCCCCAGGAACCGGGACAATCCGTCCTGGAGCGGGAGGAGGAGATCCCGAACCGGGACAATCCGTCCTGGACCGGGAAATGCCCCCCCAGGAACCGGGACAGCCCGTCCTGGAGCGGGAGAAGGAGATCCCGAACCGGGACAACCCGTCCTGGACCGGGAAATGCCCCCCACGAACCGGGACACTCAGTCCTGGAGCGGGGTGAAGGAGATCCCGAACCGGGACAATCCGTCCTGGACCGGGAAATGCCCCCCAGGAACCGGGACAGCCCGTCCTGGAGCGGGAGAAGGAGATCCCGAACCGGGACAACCCGTCCTGGACCGGGAAATGCCCCCCACGAACCGGGACAGCCCGTCCTGGAGCGGGAGAAGGCGAGCCCGAACCGGGACAGCCCGTCCGGGACCGGGAAGTGCCCCCCAGGAACCGGGACAATCCGTCCTGGAGCGGGAGAAGGCGAGCCCGAACCGGGAACAGCCCCACAGAACCGGGATAACCCGACCCCAAACCGGGATAACCCGACCCCAAACCGGGATAATCCTCCTGGGCCGGGATAACCCGACCCCAAACCGGGATATCCCGACCCCAAACCGGGATAATCCTCCTGGGCCGGGATAACTCAACCCCAAACCGGGATAACCCTCCCGGACCGGGATAACCCGACCCCAAACCGGGATATCCCGACCCCAAACCGGGATAACCCTCCCGGACAGGGATATCCCGACCCCAAAACCGGGACCCCCCAACCCCAAAATCGGGACCCTCGAACCCAAATCGGGACCTCGAACCCCAAACCGGGGTATCCCGACCCCAAATCGGGACCATCGACCCCAAAATCGGGACCCCCAAAATCGGAACCCCCCCAACCCTAAATCGGGACCCCAGACCCCAAATCGGGACCCCCCGACCCCAAAATCGGGACCCCCAACCCCAAAATCCGAACCCTCCCAACCCCAAATCGGGACCCTCGAACCCAAATCGGGACCCCCAACCCCAAATCGGGACCCCAACCCCAAAATCGGGACCCTCGAACCCAAATCGGGTCCTCGACCCCAAATCGGGACCCCCCCAAAATCGGGACCCCCCCGCCACCCTAAATCGGGACCCCCCGACCTCAAATCGGGACCCCAGACTCCAAACCGGGACCCCCCAAAACCGGGACCTCCAATCCCAAAATTGGGACCCCCCGACCCCAAATCGGGACCCCAGACCCCAAACCGGGACCCCCAAAATCGGGACCCTCGAACCCAAATCGGGTCCTCGACCCCAAATCGGGACCCCCCCAAAATCGGGACCCCCCCGCCACCCTAAATCGGGACCCCCCGACCTCAAATCGGGACCCCAGACTCCAAACCGGGACCCCCAAAACCGGGACCTCCAATCCCAAAATTGGGACCCCCGACCCCAAATCGGGACCCCAGACCCCAAACCGGGACCCCCAAAATCGGGACCCCCCCAAACCCGGGGCTCCCTCCCTGCACCCCCCACCCCAAATGGGGCACCCCAAACTTGGCCCCTCCCGCCCCAAAAACACCCCCAAAAATGGAATTTTTATCCCCCAAAAAACGTTTTCCCCCAAAAAAGGAATTTTTCCCCAAAAAAATGGAGTTTCCCCCAAAAGAGGATTCTTATCCCAAAAAAAGGAATTTTTCCCCCCAAAAAAGGGATTTTTTACCCTAAAAAAGGGATTTTTCCAAAAAAAAAAGGATTTTTATGCCCCAAAAAAGGGATTTTTACCCTAAAAAAAGGAGTTTCCCCCAAAAAACGGTTTTCCCCCAAAAAAGGAATTTTCCCCCCAAAAAAGAGGAGTTTCTCCCAAAAAAGGAATTTTCCCCCCAAAAAAGAGGAGTTTCTCCCAAAAAAGGACTTTTTCCCCCAAAAAAGGGAATTTTCCCCCCAAAAAAGAAATTTTCCCCCCAAAAATGTGATTTTTACCCTAAAAAATGAATTTTTCCCCCTCAAAAAGAGGATTTTTTTTCGCCCAAAAAAGTACTTTTTTCCCCCAAAAAAAGGAATTTTCCCCCAAAAAAAGGAATTTTCCCCCCAAAAAAGGATTTGTCGCCCCAAAAAAGGCGTTTCTCCCAAAAAAAGTATTTTTATCCCCAAAAAAGAAATTTTAACACCCGAAAAAGGAATTGTTCCCCCCAAAAAAAAGGATTTTCCCCCCCAAAATGGTTCTTACCTGTGTCCCCTCCCCTACCCGGGAACTTTCCCACGCCCGGGGGTCCCTTTTTGGGGGGGTGGGGGAGGGGCTTGGCGACATTCCGGTGGTGGCAGCGGGGGGTGGCAGGGGTCAGGAGGGGACACGGGTGACAGAGGTGACACATTCGGGGCGGTGCCACCCCGCGGGCAGAGTCCGAGGTGGCCAAAGTCCGGCCCGAGTGGCCGCGGTCACCTGGGCGCCGGGGGTGGGGACATCGCTGCCACCCTGCTGTCCCCAAGGAGGTCCCCAAGGAGGTCCCCGATGTCCCCAATGTCCCCATTCCTGCTCCCCGCCGGACAGGGGACACGGGGGTGGTGCCACCCCCCTGCTGGTGACAGCCGTGTGACAGCGGGGGTGGCCCTGCGGAGGGACGGGCAGGTCGTGACCCCCGACCTGGTTTTGTCCCTGTCCCCTGTCCCCATCCTTGTCCCTTGTCCCTGTCCTGTCCCTGTCCCCATCCCTGTCCCTGCCATCCCTGTCCCTGTCCCTTTCCCTTGTTCCCGTCCCTGTCCCCTTGTCCCTGTCCCTGTCCCCATCCTTGTCCCTGCTGTCCCCATCCCTGCCCCTGTCCTGTCCCTGTCCCCTTGTCCCTATTCCTGTCCCTGTCCCTGTCCCTGTCCCCACTGTCCCCATCCCTGTCTCTATCCCTGTCCTCTTGTCCCTGTCCCTTGTCCCCATCCTTGTCCCTTGTCCCCATCTCTGTCCCTGTCCTGTCCCTGTCCCTTGTCCCCATTCCTGTCACCATCCCTGTCCTTGCCATCCTTGTCCCTGTTGTCCCCATCCCTGTCCCCATCCCTGTCCCTGTCCCTGTTCCCGTCCCTGTCCCTGTCCCCATCCCTATCCCTGCCATCCCTGTCCCTGTCCCTTGTCCCCATCCCTGTCCCTGCTGTCCCCATCCCCACCCCTGTCCCTGTCCCTGTCCCCGTCCCTGTCACCATCCCTGTCCCGTTGTCCCTATCCCTTGTCCCCATCCCTGTCCCTGTCCCTGTCCCTGCCATCCCTGTCCCTGCTGTCCCCATCCCTGTCCCTTGTCCCCATCCCTGTCCGTGTCCCTGTCCCTTGTCCCCGCCCCCGTCCCCGCTGTCCCCCAGGGTGTCCCCAAGCCCTTCACCGAGGTGATCAAGGCCAACATCGGCGACGCGCACGCCATGGGCCAGCAGCCCATCACCTTCGTCCGCCAGGTACGGCCCTGGGGACGCGGCGGGGCCACCGGGCCGCTGCCACCCCTGTGCTGTCACCCGGCTGTCCCCTCGGCCAGGTGACAGCGCTGTGCCTGTGCCCGGAGCTGATGAAGGACGCGTCCCTGCCCAGCGACGCCAAGGAGCGCGCCCAGCGACTGCTGGCGGCCTGCGCCGGCCAGAGCGTGGGTCGGTGTCACCTCCCCGGGGAGGGGACAGCGCCGCTGGCACCGCGCGGGGAGGTGACACCGCGCGGGGAGGTGACACCCGCGTCCCCTTCCTCAGGCGCCTACAGCGCCAGCCCCGGCGTGCAGATGGTGCGGGAGAGCGTGGCGCGCTACATCGAGCGGCGCGACGGCGTCCCCGCCAAGGCCGACGACATCTTCCTGTCCACCGGCGCCAGCGACGCCATCGTGGTACGGCGACATCGGCCACCACCTCCCCCCCCCCCCGCCGCCGCCATCCCGGGGACACCGGGCGCGGTGCCACCCCCCGGCCGTTCCCACGGCGGGCGGCGACAAAGGGACCTTTGTGCGGCGGGAGGAGGAGGAGGGGGGGGTGGCACTTGTGTCCTTGGTGTCCCCACGCCTCGCCTGGGGACAGCGCCAGCTTCTCCTCCTCGGGGGGGGGTGGCACCGCGTTGTCCCCAAGGCCGTGCGGTTGCCGTGGCGATGGCGGCGCTGTCGCTGGGGGGAGCGCGGCGTTGTCCCCCTCGTTGTCCCCCTCGTTGTCCCCCTCGTGTCCGTGTGCCATCGCCACCGCCCAGTTGTCCCCACGCTGTCCCCAAGCTCCTGTCCCCTCATTGTCCCCACCGTCCTGTCCATTGTCCCCACTGTCCCCTGGGCTCACCATCCTGTCCCCTCATTGTCCCCACGGCCACCCCAACCATGTCCCCGTGATGTCCCCACGATGTCCCCGTGTCCGTGGCCTCTATCTCCACCCCTTACTGTCCCCTCATCATCCCCATGTCCCCTCAGTGTCCCCTCAATGTCCTGATTGCCACCCCACGGTGTCCCCTCATTGTCCCCACGATGTCCCATCCATGCCTTGATTCCCACCCCAACCCATCCCGACTGTCCCCACTCTGTCCCCTCACTGTCCCCTCAATGTCCTGATTGCCACCACAGCCTGTCCCCTCAATGTCCCCACGATTCCCATCCAAACCCGTCCCCTCGCTGTCCCCTCATTGTCCCCTCCTTGTCCCGATTCCCACCCCCTGATTGTCCCCTCATGGTCCCCTCAGTGTCCCCCATCCCACCCCCTCACTGTCCCCATCCTCTCCCCTCGCTGTCCCCTCAGTGTCCCATCTCTGTCCCCTCACTGTCCCGATTCCCACCCCCTGATTGCCCCATGATTGTCCCCATCTCTGTCCCTTCACTGTCCCCTCAATGTCCCAATTCCCACCCCCTGAGTGTCCCCTCGCTGTCCCCTCGCTGTCCCCTGACTGTCCCCCCTGGCTGTCCCCAGAGCATGCTGAAGCTGCTGGTGTGGGGCTCGGGCTCGTCGCGCACGGGGTTGCTGATCCCGATTGTCCCCTCAGTGTCCCCTCAGTGTCCCCCATCCCACCCCCTGATTGTCCCCATCCTCTCCCCTCGCTGTCCCCTCAATGTCCCATCTCTGTCCCCTCACTGTCCCGATTCCCACCCCCTGATTGCCCCATGATTGTCCCATGATTGTCCCCATCTCTGTCCCTTCACTGTCCCCTCCATGTCCCGATTCCCACCCCTTGATTGTCTCCTCATGGTCCCCTCAGTGTCCCCCATCCCACCCCCTGACTGTCCGCTGATTGTCCCCATCCTCTCCCCTCGCTGTCCCCTCAGTGTCCCGATTCCCACCCCCTGATTGTCCCATGATTGTCCCCATCTCTGTCCCCTCACTGTCCCCTCCATGTCCTGATTCCCACCCCTTGATTGTCCCCTCGCTGTCCCCTGACTGTCCCCCCTGGCTGTCCCCAGAGCATGCTGAAGCTGCTGGTGTGGGGCTCGGGCTCGTCGCGCACGGGGGTGCTGATCCCGATTGTCCCCTCAGTGTCCCCTCAGTGTCCCCCATCCCACCCCCTGATTGTCCCCATCCTCTCCCCTCGCTGTCCCCTCAATGTCCCATCTCTGTCCCCTCACTGTCCCGATTCCCACCCCCGATTGCCCCATGATTGTCCCATGATTGTCCCCATCTCTGTCCCCTCACTGTCCCCTCAGTGTCCCCCATCCCACCCCCTGACTGTCCCCCCTGGCTGTCCCCAGAGCATGCTGAAGCTGCTGGTGTGGGGCTCGGGCTCGTCGCGCACGGGGGTGCTGATCCCGATCCCGCAGTACCCGCTGTACTCGGCGGCGCTGGCCGAGCTGGACGCGGCGCAGCTCGGTTATTTCCTGGCCGAGGAGCGCTGCTGGGCGCTGGACGTGGCCGAGCTGCGGCGGGCGCTGAACGAGGGCCGGCGGCGCTGCTGCCCCCGCGTGCTCTGCATCATCAACCCCGGCAACCCCACCGGTAACGGCCGGGGGGCGCCGCCTGTGGGGCGGGGGCCGTGGGGGGCGATCCGTGGGGTGGGATCTGTGGGGTGGGACATCTGGGATGGGATCTGTGGGGCGGGGGCCGTGGGGTGCGATCCGTGGGGTGGGATCTGTGGGGTGGGATTTATGGAGTGGGATCTGTGGGGCGGGGGCCGTGGGGTGCGATCCGTGGCGTGGGATATATGGAGTGGGATCTGTGGGGCGGGACATATGGGGCAGGATCCATGGGATGATATCTATGGGGCGGGATCCATGGGGTGGGATCCATGGGATGATATCCATGGGATGATATCTATGGGGCAGGATCCATGGGATGATATCTATGGGGCGGGATCCGTGGGGCGGGATCCATGGGATGATATCCATGGAATGATATCTATGGGGCAGGATCCATGGGATGATATCTATGGGGTGGGATCCATGGTGCGGGATATCTGAGGTGGGATCCACGGGATGATATCTATGGGGTGGGATCCATGGGGTGGGATCCATGGGATGATATCTATGGGGCAGGATCCATGGGATGATATCTATGGGGCGGGATCCGTGGGATGATATCTATGGGGTGGGATCCATGGGATGGGATCCATGGGATGATATCTATGGGCTGGTATCCATGGGGTGGGATATATGGGGTGGAATCCATGGGGTGGGACCCATGGGGTGGGATATCTGAGGTGGGATCCATGGGATGATATCCATGGGATGATATCTATGGGGCAGGATCCATGGGATGATATCTATGGGGCGGGATCCGTGGGGCGGGATCCGTGGGATGATATCTGTGGGGTGGGATCCATGGGATGATATCCATGGGATGGGATCCATGGGGCGGGATCCGTGGGGTGGGATCCATGGGATGATATCCATGGGATGATATCTATGGGGTGGGATCCGTGGGATGATATCTATGGGGCGGGATCCGTGGGGCGGGATCCATGGGATGATATCCATGGGATGATATCTATGGGGCGGGATCCGTGGGGTGGGATCCATGGGGCGGGATCCGTGGGACATCCAGGGTGGGATGACAGCCGTGGCTGTCCCAGGCCAGGTGCAGAGCCGGGAATGCATCGAGGACGTCATCAAGTTCGCCTACGAGGAGAAGCTTTTCCTCATGGCTGATGAGGTGGGCGGGGCCGGGGCTGACCCAGGGGGGGCGGGGCAGTCCCCATTCCCGGGAAAAGCCCGGAATTCCGGGTGACATCCCGGGGTGTCCCCACCGCCCACCCCCAGGTGTACCAGGACAACGTCTACGCCGAGGGCTCGGCCTTCCACTCCTTCAAGAAGGTCCTGATGGAGATGGGGCCGCCCTACTCGGACTCGGTGGAGTTGGCCTCCTTCCACTCCATCTCCAAGGGATTCATGGGAGAGTGAGTCCTGGGAATGCCGGGATTGTCACCCCCCCCACCCCACCCCGCCTGGCGGCCGAGGTCCCCACGGGTCCCATGAGACGTGGGATGGAGATGCCACCACCCCATGGATCTCCTGGGGTTGGGATTGGGGTCATGGATGTCATGGATGTCATGGATTGGGGATGGAGATGTCACCACCCCATGGATCTCCTGGGGGTGGGATTTGGGTCATGGATTGGGGATGGAGATGTCACCACCCCATGGATGTCATGGATTGGGGATGGAGATGCCACCACCCCATGGATCTCCTGGGGGGGGGATTGGGGTCATGGATTGGGGATGGAGATGCCACCACCACCCCATGGATGTCATGGATTGGGGATGGAGATGCCACCACCACCCCATGGATGTCCTGGGATTGGGATTGGGGTCATGGATTGGGGATGGAGATGCCACCACCAACCCATGGATCTCCTGGGATTGGGATTGGGGTCATGGATTGGGGATGGAGATGCCACCACCCTGTGGATCTCCTGGGCGTGGGATTGGGTCATGGATTGGGGATGGAGATGTCACCACCCCATGGATCTCCTGGGGGTGGGATTGGGGTCATGGATGTCATGGATGTTATTGATTGGGGATGGAGATGCCACCACCACCCCATGGATGTCTTGGATTGGGGATGGAGATGCCACCACCACCCCATGGATGTCTTGGATTGGGGATGGAGATGTCACCACCACCCCATGGATGTCCTGGGGTTGGGATTGGGGTCATGGATTGTCATGGATGTCATGGATTGGGGATGGAGATGTCACCACCCCATGGATCTCCTGGGGGTGGGATTTGGGTCATGGATTGGGGATGGAGATGTCACCATCCCATGGATCTCCTGGGGTTGGGATTGGGGTCATGGATTGTCATGGATGTCATGGGTTGGGGATGGAGATGCCACCACCACCCCATGGATCTCCTGGGGTTGGGACAGGGGCTGCCACCACCGCCCCATGGATCCCTTGGGATGGGGATGGATTTGATGTAGGATGGAAGTGCCACCACCCCATGGATCTCCTGGATTGGGGTTGGACGTGACAGCGGATGTGGAGATTCCATGGATGCCATGTCTTATCCATGGATTCCCATCCCAGAGCCCCATCCATGGGTCCTTCTCCACAGGTTCCCATCCATGGATCCCATCCCAAACCCCCATCCGCAGATCCCATCCATGGATCCTTCTCCATAGGTTCCCATCCATGGATCCCATCCCAAACCCTCATCCATGGATCACATCCTTGGATTCCACCTTGGATCCAAGGTGGATCCCATCCATGGATCCCATCTTTGGATCCCATCCATGAGTCCTTCTCCACAGGTTCCCATCCATGGATTCCCATCCCAAACTCCCATCCGCAGATCCCATCCATGGGTCCTTCTCCATAGGTTCCTATCCATGGAGTCCCATCCCAAACCCTCATCCATGGATCCCATCCACAGATCCCAGCTTGGATCCAAGGTGGATCCCATCCACGAATCCCATCCTTGGATCCCATCCATGGGTCCTTCTCCACAGGTTCCCATCCATGGATCCCATCCCAAACCCCCATCCGCAGATCCCATCCATGGGTCCTTCTCCATAGGTTCCTATCCATGGATCCCATAGCAAACTCCCATCCATGGATCCCATCCATGGATCCCATTCATGGATCCTTCTCCGTAGGCTCCCATCCATGGATCCTATCCATGGATCCTTCTCCATAGGTTACTATCAATGGATTCCCATCCCAAACCCCCATCCATGGATCCCACCCACCCACGGATTCCACCACCAGCCCCATCCCCATCCCATCCCTCCTCCCGCCGATCCCACCCCCGCTCCCGGCTGCCCCCGCCGCCTGCACCGTTCTTCTGGCGGTGCCGATTCTGGCGGTGCCGGTGCCGATTCCGGCGGTGCCGATGCCGGCGTGTCCGTCGGCAGGTGCGGGCTGCGGGGCGGCTACATGGAGGTGGTGAACCTGCACCCCGAGGTGAAGGCGCAGCTCGCCAAGCTCGTGTCCGTCCGGCTGTGCCCGCCCGTGCCGGGACAGATGGTCCTGGACATCATCATGGACCCGCCCAAGCCCGGAGAGCCGTCCTACGAGCGCTTCCAGGCGGTACGGAGCGCTGGGATTGGGATTGGGATTGGGATGGGATCCATGGGATCCATGGGGTGGGATTGGGATTGGGATCCATGGGATGGGATCCACGGTCATGGATCCACCCAAACCCGGAGAGCCGTCCTATGAGCGCTTCCAGGTAGTACGGAGCGCTGGGATTGGGATTGGGATGGGATCCATGGGATGGGATCCATGGGGTGGGATTGAGATTGAGATTGGGATTGGGATCCATGGGATGGGATTCACGGTCATGGATCCACCCAAGCCCGGAGAGCCGTCCTACGAGCGCTTCCAGGCGGTACGGAGCGCTGGGATTGGGATTGGGATTGGGATGGGATCCATGGGATCCATGGGGTGGGATTGGGATTGGGATCCATGGGATGGGATCCACGGTCATGGATCCACCCAAACCCGGAGAGCCGTCCTATGAGCGCTTCCAGGTGGTACGGAGCGCTGGGATTGGGATTGGGATTGGGATGGGATCCATGGGGTGGGATTGAGATTGGGATTGGGATCCATGGGATGGGATTCACGGTCATGGATCCACCCAAGCCCGGAGAGCCGTCCTACGAGCGCTTCCAGGCGGTACGGAGCGCTGGGATTGGGATTGGGATTGGGATCCATGGGATGGGATTGGGATTGGGATCCATGAGATCCATGGGATGGGATCCATGCGATGGTACCGATCGGATGGGATTCATGGGATGGGATAATGGGATGGGATCCATGGGATGGGATCCATGGTCATGGACCCACCCAAACCTGGAGAGCCGTCCTAAGAGCGCTTCCAGGCGGTACAGAGCGCTGGGATTGGGATTGGGATGGGATCCATGGGATCCATGGGATCCATGGGATGGGATCCATGGGGCAGAATCCATGGGGTGGGATCCATGGGGCGGGATCCATGGGATGGGATTCATGGTCATGGATCCACTCAAACCCATCCTGCGAGCGCTTCCAGATGGTACGGAGTGGTGGGATTGGGATAATGGGATGATGGGGTGATGGGATAATTAGATAATGGGATAATGGGATAATGGGATAATGAGATAATGAGATAATGGAATGGAATGGAATGGAATGGAATTGGGATGAGATAATGAGATAATGAGATAATGAGATAATGAGATAATGAGATAATGAGATAATGAGATAATGAGATAATGAGATAATGAGATAATGAGATAATGAGATAATGAGATAATGAGATAATGAGATAATGAGATAATGGGATAGTGGGATAATGAGATAATGGGATAATGCGACAATGGGATGGGATGATGGGACGGAATGGAATTGGGATGAGATAATGGGATAATGCAATAATGGGATAATGGGATAATGGGATAATGGGACAATGGGATGGAATGGAATGGAATTGAATTGGGATGAGATAATGGGATAATGCAATAATGGGATAATGGGATAATGGGGTAATGGGATAATGGGATAATGGGATAATGAGATAATGGGATAATGGGAAAATGAGATAATTATATAAGGAGATAAGGAGATAATGGGATAAGAGGATTATAAGATAATGAGATACGGAGATAATGAGATAATGGGATAATGGGATAATAGGGTAGTGGGATAATGGGATAATGAGATAATGAGAAAATGAGATAAGGAGATAATGAGGTAAGGAGATAATGGGACAATGGGATAATGGGATAATGAGATAATTTGATAATGGGATAATGGGATAAGGGGATAATGGTATTATGAGATAATGGGATAATGGGATGGAAAGGACTGGAATTGAATTGGGATGAGATAATGGGATAATGGGATAATGGGATAATGGGATAATGGGATAATGGGATAAATGGATAATGGGACAATGGGACAATGGGATGGAATGGAATTGAATTGAATTGGAATGGGATAATGCGATGATAAGATAATGGGATAATGGGATAATGAGATAATGAGATAATGAAATTATAATGAGATAAAGGGATAATGGGATAATGGGGTAATGGGATAATGGGACATTGGGATGGGAGGATGGGATGGGACAGTGGGACGGGATTGTCCCGGAGCAGCATTCCCACGGCTCCGTCCGTCCCGCAGGAGAAGGAGGCCGTGCTGAGCGCGCTGGCGGAGAAGGCGCGGCTGACGCAGGAGATGTTCAACCGCACGCCGGGGATCCACTGCAACCCCGTGCAGGGCGCCATGTACGCCTTCCCCCGCATCGACCTCCCGCCGCGCGCCCTGGCCGCCGCCAAGGTCCGGCAGCGCCGCGATCCGCGCCGGCAACGGCAGCACGGGCCGGGTCCCAACCGGGAGATGGGGGCATGGGCGGGATCCCAACTGGGATGGGTGGGATCGCAACTGGGAGATGTTGGGATGGGTGGGATCCCAACTGGGATGGACGGGATCCCAACCGGGAGATGGGGGCATGGATGGGATCCCAACTGGGATGGACGGGATTCCAACGGGGAGATGGGGGCATGGATGGGATCCCAACTGGGATGGGCGGGATCCCAACTGGGATGGACGGGATCCCGACTGGGAGATGTTGGGATGGGCAGGATCCCAACTGGGATGGACGGGATCCCGACTGGGAGATGTTGGGATGGGCAGGATCCCAACTGGGATGGACGGGATTCCAACTGGGAGATGGGGGCATGGATGGGATCCCAACTGGGATGGGCGGGATCCCAACTGGGGTGGACGGGATCCCGACTGGGAGATGGTGGAATGGGTGGGATCCAAACTGGGAGATGTGGGAATGGGCAGGATCCCAATATGGAGATGTTGGGATGGACGGGATCCCAACTGGGATGGATGGGATCCCAACTGGGAGATGGTGGGATGGGCAGGATCCCAACTGGGATGGACGGGATTCCAACTGGGAGATGGTGGAATGGGTGGGATCCAAACTGGGAGATGTGGGAATGGGAAGGATACCAATATGGAGAGGTTGGGATGGACGGGATCCAAACTGGGATGGGCGGGATCCCAACTGGGATGAACGGGATTCCAACTGGGAGATGTTGGGATGGATGGGATCCAAACTGGGAGATGTTGGAATGGGCAGGATCCCAACATGGAGATGTGGGGTTGGATGTGATCCAAACTGGGACAGATGAGATCCCAACTGGGAGATGTTGGGATGGGCAGGATCCAAACTGGGATGGATGGGATCCAAACTGGGAGATGTTGGGATGGACGGGATCCCAATTGGGAGATGTTGGGATGGGCGGGATCCCAACTGGGATGGGTGGGATCCCAATTGGGAGATGTTGGGATGGGCGGGATCCCAACTGGGATGGGTGGGATCCCAAATGGGAGATGTGAAGATGGACAGGATCCAAACTGGGAGATGTTGGAATGGATGGGATCCAAACTGGGATGGATGGGATCCAAACTGGGAGATGTTGGAATGGATGGGATCCAAACTGGGATGGATGGGATCCAAACTGGGAGATGTTGGAATGGATGGGATCCAAACTGGGAGATGTTGGGATGGGCGGGATCCCAACTGGGATGGACGGGATCCCATCCTGGAGATGTGGGGATGGACGGGATCCATCCTGTGATGGGATCCCAGCTGGGAGATGTGGAAATGGATGGGATCCCAACTGGGATGGACAGGATCCAAACTGGGATGGACAGGATTCCAATTGGAGATGTGGGAATGGACGGGATCCCAACTGGGATGGATGGGAGGGATCTCATCTAGGAGATGTTGGGATAGATGGGATCAACCCTGATCCATGTGGGGCTGGGTGGGATCGATCCCAGGAGTTGTGGGACCCACTGGGATCAATCCCAGGAATTGTGGGACCCACTGGGATCGATCCCAGGAATTGTGGGACCCACTGGGATCAATCCCAGGAATTGTGGGACTCACTGGGATCAATCCCAGCAGTTGTGAGACTCATCAGGATTGATCCCAAGAATTGTGGGTCTCACGGGGATCGATCCCAAGAATTGTGGGTCTCACGGGGATTGATCCCAGGAGTTGTGGGACTCACTGGGATCAATCCCAGGAATTGTGGGACTCACTGGGATCGATCCCAGGAGTTGTGGGATTCACTGGGATCAATCCCAGGAATTGTGGGACTCATCAGGATTGATCCCAGGAATTGTGGGACTCACGGGGATCGATCCCGATCCATGTGGGGTCTGTGGGATCAGCCCTCAGCCCCCTGCGGGATGGGATCCCCGTTTTTCCCACCCCGTCCCCCATCCCGAATTCCCAGGAGAAGAAGCAGGCCCCAGACATGTTCTTCTGCATGAGGCTCCTGGAGGAAACCGGGATCTGCGTCGTCCCGGGAAGCGGCTTCGGACAGAAGGAAGGCACCTACCACTTCCGGTGGGTTCCTGGGAGATCCCACCCCAAATTCCCTCTTCTTGGGAGATCCCATCCCAAATTCCCTGTTCCTGGGAGATCCCACGCTAAATTCCCTGTTCCTGGGAGATCCCATCCCAAATTCCCTGTTCCTGGGAGATCCCATCCCAAATTCCCTATTGCTAGGAAATCCCACCCCAAATTCCCAGTTCTTAGAAGATCCCCCATCCCAAATCCCCAAATTCTGCCATCCCAAATCCCCCAACTCCCCCATCCCAAATCCCCCCATTCCCAATTCTCAAATCCCCAAATTCTGCTGTCCCAAATCCCCCCATCCCAAATCCCCAGTTCCCCAAATTCCCAATCCCAAATCTCCCCATCCCAAATCCCCAATTCCGTCCATCCCAAATTCCCAAATCCCCCCATCCCAAATCCCCAGTTCCCCAAATTCCCATATCCCAAATGCCCAAATCCCAAATCCCCCATCCCAAATCCTCAAATCTCCCCCCTCAAATCCCCAAATCTCCCCATCCTAGATTCCCCCATCCCAAATCCCCCCTCCCAAATCCCGAATTCCCCCATCCCAAATCCCCAATTCCGCCCATCCCAAATTCCCAAATCCTGCCATCCCAAATCCCCGTCCCAAATCCCCAAATCTCCCTATCCCAAATCCCTAATTCCGCCCATCCCAAATTCCCAAATCCCGCCATCCCAAATCCTCCTGTCTCAAATCCCCAAATCTCCCCATCCCAAATCCGCAATTCCCCAAATCCCCAATTCCCCAAATTCCCGTATCCCAAATGCCCAAATCCCAAATTCCCAAATCCCCCCTGCCAAATCCCCCCACCCAAATCCCCAAATTCCCCCATCCCAAATTCCCAAATTCCCATATCCCCCCCCAAATCCCCCCCCTCAAATTCCCGAATCCCAAATCCCCCACCCCAAATCCCCCCATCCCCAATCCCCAAATCCCCCCATCCCAAATCCCCCAATTCCCCAAATTCCCAAATCCCAAATCCCCCCATCCCAAATCCCCAAATCCCCCCCACAAAATCCCCAAATCCCCCACCCCAAATTCCCTGTTCCTCCACCCCAAATTCCCAAATCCCCCCATCCCCAATCCCCGAATTCCCGTCCCAAATCCCCCATCCCAAATCCTCAAATTCCCCTGTCCCAAATCCTCAAATCCCCCATCCCAAATCCTCAAATTCCCCTGTCCCAAATCCTCAAATTCCCCATCCCAATTCCCCAATTCCCCAAATCCCCAAATCCCCAATTCCCCAACCCGGCTTTTCCTTGACCACAACTTTTGCGATTCCTGGGCCAAAAAAAAATATTTTTTTTTGTCCTTTTTTTTTTTTTGATTATTTTTTGGGACAATTCTGGGACAACGATTCCGGAAAATTTTTTGGGGTGGATTTTGGGGGAATCCCTCCTCGCTTTTCCCGCTTTTTTGGGGGTTTTTTTTGGGATTTGTTTTTTTTTAATCCCGCCAGGATGACCATCCTGCCGCCCACGGAGAAGCTGAAGATGCTCCTGGAGAAGCTCAGCACCTTCTACACCAAGTTCGTCAAGGAATTCTCTTAACGAGGGCGGCCACGCCCCGGCCACGCCCCGCCTCTGTCACCTCCAGCAATTCCCACCGGGAATTCCCACCGGGAATTGGGTGGGCTTTGGTTTTTTTCCGGGAATTCCGGGGCAGGTCCCCCCCCTCCACTCCCCAAATAAAGGACGGTGACGAGCGGCGGCGCCCCGGGGGCTGGGATTTGTGGGATTTGTGGGATTTGTGGGATTTGTGGGATTTGTGGGATTTGTGGGATTTGTGGGAGGGGGTTTTTATGGGATGGAGGGAATTTTGGGTGGGGGAGGAGGGGGTTTGGGGTCAGGGGAATTGCGGCAGGTCGTTTTCCTGGGAATTCTGTCTCCTCCAATTCTTGGGAACTCTGGTTCCTCCGAGCCGTGGGAGTTACAGCTCCAATCCATGGGAGTTCCAGTTTCAATCCTTGGGAACTCCGGTTCCTCCAAGCCTTGGGAATTCCAGCTCCAACCCTTGGGAATTCTGGCTCCTCCAATCCTTGTGAATTTCAGCTCCTCAAATCCTTGGTAATTCCAGCTCCAATCCATGGGAATTCCAATTTCAATAATTGGGAATTCCAGCCCTTGGGAATTCCAGTTCCTCCAATCCTTGGGAATTCCGGTTCCTCCAACCCTTGGGAATTCCGGTTCCTCCAAGCCTTGGGAATTCCAGCTCCAACCCTTGGGAATTCTGGCTCCTCCAATTCTTGGGAATTCTGGCTCGTCCAGTCCTTGGGAGTTCCAGTTTTTGCAACCCTTGGGAATTGCAGTTCATCAAATCCTTGGGAATTCCAGCTCCAACCCTTGGGAATTCTGGCTCCTCCAATTCTTGGGAATTCCGGTTTCTCCAATCCTTGGGAATTCCAGTTCATCAAATCCTTGGGAATTCCAGCTCCAATCCATGGGAGTTCCAATTTCAATCCTTGGCAATTCCGGTTCCTCAAATCCTTGGGAATTCCGGTTCCTCCAATCCTTAGGAATTCCGCCTCAAATCCTTGGGAATTCCAATTTCAACCCTTGGGAATTCCAGCTCCAGCTCTTGGGAATTCCAATTTCAACCATTGGGAATTCCAGTTCTTCCAAGCCTTGGGAATTCCAGCTCCTTGGGAATTCCAGCTCCTCAAATCCTTGGGAATTCTGGCTCCTCCAACCCTTGTGAATTCCAGCTCCAACCCTTTGGAATTCTGGCTCCTCCAGTCCATGGGAATTCCAGCTCCAATCCTTGGGAATTCTGGCTCCTCCAATCCTTGGGAATTCCAATTTTAATCCTTGGGAATTCCAGTTCTTCCAACCCTTGGGAATTCCAGCTCCACCCCTTGGGAATTCCAGTTCTTCCAACCCTTGGGAATTCCAGCTCCACCCCTTGGGAATTCCAGTTCCTCAAATCTTTGGGAATTCTGGCTCCTCCAATCCTTGGGAATTCCAATTTTAATCCTTGGGAATTCCAGTTCTTCCAATCCTTGGGAATTCCAGCTCCACCCCTTGGGAATTCCAGTTCTTCCAACCCTTGGGAATTCCAGCTCCAACCTTTGGCAATTCCAGTTCCTCAAATCTTTGGAATTCTGGCTCCTCCAAGCCTTGGGAATTCCGATTTCAATCCTTGGGAATTCCAGCTCCAACCCTTAGGAATTCCGGTTCCTTCAATCCTTGGGAATTCCAGCTCCTCCAATGTTGGGAATTCCAGTTCCTCAAATCCTTCAGAATTCCAGCTCCTCCAATGTTGGGACTTCCAGCTCCTCCACCCCTTGGGAATTCCAGTTCTTCCAATCTTTGGGAATTCCAGTTTTTTCAACCTTGGGAATTCATTCCTCCAGTCCTTTGGAATTCCGGTTCCTCAAATCCTTGGGAATTTCAGCTCCTCAAATCATTGGTAATTCCAGCTCCAATCCATGGGAATTCCAATTTCAATCATTGGGAATTCCAGCCCTTGGGAATTCCAGTTCCTCCAATCCTTGGGAATTCCGGTTCCTCAAATCCTTGGGAATTCCATCTCCAACACTTGGGAATTCCAATTTCAACCATTGAGAATTCCAGTTCCTCAAATCCTTGGGAATTCCAGCTCCAATCCATGGAAATTCCAGTTTCAACCATTGGGAATTCCAGCTCCATTTTGTCCTGGAAATGGGATTTTGGTCCTGGATTTTATCCCGGATGCCGCGCCGGGATCGCTCGGCTCCGTGTTCTGCCATGGAATTCCCGGGCGAGGTTGAGGTTTTTGGGGCTTTTCCCGAATCCGGAAGTTCCGGAGCCCGTTCCCGATAAATCCCGAATTGGGATTGGGGTTTCTGGGGGATTCCAGCTCAGGAAAATTCCCATCGGAATTGGGCGTGGAAGTGGCGGAAGAGCAACAGCAGGGACAGCGTGGGCACAAACCCCAAATCCCGAAGTCCTGAAATCCCGAAATCCCCAAATCCTGAAAATCCCAAATCCCCAAATCCCAAAATCCCAGCATCCCGAAATCCCAAATCCTGAAATCCCCAAATCCCAAAATCCTGAAATCCCAAATCTCCAAATACTGAAATCCTAAATCCGGAAATCCCGAAATCCCAAATCCTGAAACCCTGAAGTCCCAAATCCTGAAATCCCCAAATCCCAAATCCTGAAAATCCCAAATCCCCAAATCCCAATGTTGCAGAAATTGCAAAATTCCAGCATGTCCTGAAATCCCAGTGTCCCAAAACCCCCAAATCTCCAAACCTCCAAATCCCGAAATCTCAAATCCCCAAATCCCAAATCCCAAACCCCCAAAACCCAAATTCCCAAATCCCCAAATCCTGAAATCCCAAATCCAGAAATCCTGAAATCCCAAATCCCCAAATCCCAAAGCTCTAAAATCCTGAAATTCCAAGTCCCTAAATCCTGAAAATCCCAAATCCCCAACTCCCAATGTCCCAAAATCCCAAATCCCCAAATCCTGATGTCGCAGAAATCCCCAAATTCCAGCATATCCTGAAATCCCAGTGTCCCAAAACCCCCAAATCCCCAATCCCAAAAATCTCCAAATCCTGAAATCCCAAACCCCAAATCCCCAAATCCTGAAATCCCAAATCCCCAAATCCTGAAATCCCCAAATCCCAAACCCCCAAATCCTGAAATCCTGAAGTCCCAAATCCCGAAATCCTGAAATCTCTAATCCCCAAATCCCAATGTCGCAGAAATCCCAAAATTCCAGCATATCCTGAAATCCCAGTGTCCCAAAACCCCCAAATCCCCAAACCTCCAAATCCCAAATCCCCAAATCCTGAAATCCCCAAATCCCAAATCCCAAAAATCCCAAATCCCCAAATCCCAAACCCCCAAAACCCAAATTCCCAAATCCCAATGTCCCAAATCCCCAAATCCCGAAATCCTGAAATCCAAAATCCAGAAATCCTGAAATCCCAAATCCCCAAACCTCTAAAATCCTAAAATTCCAAATCCCTAAATCCTGAAAATCCCAAATCCCCAACTCCCAATGTCCCAAAATCCCAAATCCCCAAATCCTGATGTCGCAGAAATCCCGAAATTCCAGCATATCCTGAAATCCCAGTGTCCCGAAACCCCAAATCCCCAAACCCCAAAATCTCCAAATCCTGAAATCCCAAATCCCAAAATCCCCAAATCCCAAATCCCCAAATCCTGAAATCCCCAAATCCCAAACCCCAAATCCTGAAATCCCAAATCCCAGTGTCCCAAAGTCACAGAAATCCCAAAATTCCCGCAAATCCTGAAATCCCAGTGTCCCAAAACCCCCAAATCCCCAAACCTCCAAATCCCAAATCCCAAAATCTACAAATCCTGAAATCCCAAACCCCAAAATCCCAAATCCAACACCCGAAAATCCCAAATCCCAAGATCCCCAAATCCCATACATCCAACACCCAACGCTCAAAATCCAACACAACCCTAAAATCCCCAAATCCCGCATCCCGAAATCCCAAAGCCTCAAAATCCTCAAATCCAACATCCCAAAATTCCAGCACTCAACACCCAAAATCCCACATCCCAAAAATCCAAAATCCCAAAATCCCACAACCTAACACCCCAAAATCCAACACTCCAACATCCCAAAATCCCCAAATCCCCAAACCCCAAAACCCGAAATCCCCAAATCCCCAAATCCGCAAATCCTAAAATCCCAAAATTCAACATCCCCAAATCCAATACCCAAAATCCCAAAATCCCAACACCCAAAATCCCACATCCCAAAAAACCCAAAATCACAATATCCCAAAATCTCAAATCCCAAAAACTCAATATCCCAAAATCCTGAAATCTCGAAAGCCCAAAATCCCACAATCCCACAACCTAACACCCCAAAATCCAACATCCCAAAATCCCACATCACAAAATCCCCAAATCCCAAAACCCCAAGATCCCAAAACCCGAAATCCCAAAATCCTGAAATCCCCAAAATCCCAAAAACCTGAAATCCCCAAATCCCAACATCCCAAAAACCCAAAAGCCCAAACACCCCAAATCCTGAAATTCCAAAATCCCAAAAACCCGAAATCCCAAAATCCCCAAATCCCAATGTCACAGAAATCCCAAAATTCCAGCATGTCCTGAAATCCCAGTGTCCCGAAACCCCCAAAACCCCAAATCTCCAAATCCTGAAATCCCAAAATCCCAAGATGCCAAAACCCCGAAATCCCAGTATCCCAAAACCCAAAATCCCACATCCCAAAAACCCAAAATCCCAATATCCCAGAATTCCAACATCCCACAACCCAACCCCCAAAATCCCACATCCCAAAAACCTGAAATCCTAAAATCCCAAGATCCCAAAATCCCAAGATCCCAAAAACCCGAAATCCCCAAAACCCGAAATCCCAAAATCCCCAAAACCCCAAATCCCGAGATCCCAACACTCAACCCCCAATGTTCCCATGCTGTCCCCAATGTCCCCCAATGTCCGCAATCCCCCAATGCCCTCAATGTCCCCTCAATGTCCCCAAGGTGTCCCCAGTCCCCCAATGTCCCCGATGTCCCCAGGGTGTCCCCATGTCCCCAGTGTCCCCAAAATCCCCCCAATGTCCCCATTGTGTCCCCACAGTGTCCCATGTCCCCAATCCCCTGATGTCCCCAATGTCCCCAGGGTGTCCCAAATGTCCCCGCAATGTCCCCAATGTCCCCAATGTCCCTCACCCCCAATGTCCCAGTGTGTCCTCGTGTCCCCGGGGTGTCCCCAGGGTGTCCCCAATGTCCCCAGGGTGTCCTCGTGTCCCCATTGTGTCCTCAAAGTGTCCCCATGTCCCCGATGTCCCCAAAATACCCCCAATGTCCCCAATGTTGTCCCAATGTCCCTCACCCCCGATGTCCCCAGTGTGTCCTCGTGTCCCCAGTGTCCCCAGTGTCCCCAATGTCCCCAGCAGGTCCCGTGTCCCCAGGGTGTCCCCAATGTCCCCCCAGTGTCCCCAATGTTGTCCCAATGTCCCTCACCCCCAATGTCCCCAATGTGTCCTCGTGTCCCCAGCAGGTCCCATGTCCCCAGGGTGTCCCCATGTCCCCAGAGTGTCCCCAGGGTGTCCCCAGCAGGTCCCGTGTCCCCAGGGTGTCCCCATGTCCCCAGAGTGTCCCCAGAGTGTCCCCAGCAGGTCCCGTGTCCCCAGGGTGTCCCCATGTCCCCAGGGTGTCCCCAGAGTGTCCCCAGCAGGTTCCCTGTCCCCAATGTCCCCAATGTCCCTCACCCCCAATGTCCCCAGGGTGTCCCAAATGTCCCCAATGTGTCCCCAATGTCCCCTCAATGTCCCCAATGTGTCCCCATTGTGTCCCCAAAGTCCCAAAGTCCCCAGCCTGGACCTTCCAAAGGATTCAATAAAATCCCCAAAAATTCCCAAAATAATCTCCCCCAAAAATCCCAAAAAATCCTGGAAAAATCCCAAAATAATCCCCACCCCCCCCCCCAAAAAATCCCAAAAAATCCTGGAAAAATCCCAAAATAATCTTGAAAAAAACCCCCAAAATTCCTGAAAAAATCCAAATATAATCCCAAAAAATCCCCAAAATAGCCTGAAAAAATCCCAATATAATCCCCAAAAAGATCCCAATAAAATATATAAAAAAAATCCCCAAAAAATCCCAATAAAATCCCCCCAAATCCCAATAAATTCCTGACAAAAACCCCAATAAATTCCCAATAAGAATCGTAATAAAATCCCAAAAATTCAAATTAAAATCCCAATAAATTCTCACTAAAATCCCAATAAAATCCCAATAAATCCCCACGAAAATCCCAATAAAATCCCAACAAAACCAGCCAGGTTTTCTCATTTCTTTATTGGATAAAATCCCCTTAAATTCCCCCAAAAAATCTGAATAAAATCCCCCAAAAATCCCAATAAAATCCCCCAAAAAACCCCAAAAATCCCAATAAAATCCCCCAAAAATCCCAATAAAATCCCCCCCAAAACCTCCAAAATTCCCGAAAAAATCCCCCAAAAAACCCAAAAAATCCCAATAAAATCTCCCCAAAAATCCCAATAAAATCCCCCCAAAAAAACTCTAAAAAAATCCCAATAAAACCCTCAACCCCCCCCCCAAAATCCCAATAAAATCCCCCCAAAACCCCCAAAAAATCCCAATGAAATCCCCCCAAAAAATCCCAATAAAATCCCCCAAATCCCCCAAAAAATCCCAATAAAGTCCCCCAAAAACCCCAATAAAATCCCCCAAAAAACCAAATAAAATCCCCCCAAAAACCAAAAAATCCCAAAAAAATCCCAATTAAATCCCAATAAAATCCCCCCAAAATCCCAGTAAAAATCCTGGAAAAAAAAATCCCCAAAAAACCTGCCAAAAATCTCAATAAAATTCCCCAAAAACCCCAAAAAATCCCCCCAAAAAACCAAAAAAATCCCAATAAAATCCCCAACCCAACCCCCCCCCAAAAATCCCAGTAAAATCCCAAATAAACCCCAATAAATTCCCACAAAATTCCCAATAAAATCCCAACAAAACCAGCCAGGTTTTCTCATTTCTTTATTGGATGAAATCCCCTTAAAATCCCCCCAAATAAAATCCCAAAAAAAACCCCCAAAAATCCCCCAAAAATCCCAATAAAATCCCCCCAAAAAGCCTGGAAAATATCCCTCAAAAATCCCCCCAAAACCGCCAAAAAATCCCCAAAAAATCCCCCCAAAAACCCAAAAAAATCCCAATAAAATCCCAATAAAAATCCCCCCAAAAAACCCAAAAAATACCAATAAAACCCCCCAAGAACCCCAATAAAAATCCCAAAAAATCCCAATAAAATCCCCCCAAAAACCCAAAAATCCCAAAAAAAATCCCAATTAAATCCCAAAAAAATTCCCCAAAAATCCCAATTAAAATCCTGGAAAAAAAAAAATCCCAAAAAAAACCTGCCAAAAATCTCAATAAAATTCCCAAAAAACCCCGAAAAATCCCAATAAAATCCCCCCCCAAAATCCCAAAAAAATTCCCAAAAACCCCCCAAAAATCCCGATAAAATCCCGAAAAAATCCCAATATAATCCCCAAAAAACCCCAATAAAATCCCCCCAAAAAATCCCAATAAAAATCCCCAATAAACCCCAAAAATCCCAATTAAATCCCCAATAAAATCCCCAAAAATCGCAATAAAATCCCCAAAAAATCGCAATAAAATCCCAAAAAAACCCCCCAATAAAATCCCCCCAAAAATCCCAATAAATCCCCACTAAAATCCCAATAAAATCCCAACAAAACCAGCCAGGTTTTCTCATTTCTTTATTGGATAAAATCCCCTTAAAATCCCCCAAAAAATCCCAATAAAATCCCCCAAAAACCCCGAAAAATCCTGATGAAATCGCCCAAAAATCCCAAGAAAATCTCCCCAAAAATCCCAATGAAACTCCCAAAAACCCCAATAAAATCCCCGAAGAAAACACAATAAAATCCCCCCAAAAATCCCAATAAAATCCCCCCCCAAAAATTCCCAATAAAATCCCCCAAAAAAGCCCCAAAAAATCCCCCAAAAATCCCAAGATCCCCGCAAAAAATCCCCTTAAAATCCCGCCAAAAATCCCAATAAAATCCCAAAAAACCCCCCAAAAATCCCAATAAAATCCTCCAAAAACCCCCAAAATCCCGATGAAATCCCCAAAAAATCCCAATAAAATCCACAATAAAATCACCAAAAAATCCCAAAAAAACCCCAATAAAATCCTCCAAAAAAAATCCCAATAATCTCAATAAAATCCCCCCAAACCCCCCGAAAAATCCCGATGAAATCCCCCAAAAAATCCCAATCCCCAAAAAATCCCAATAAAATCCCCCCAAAATCCCAATAAAATCCCACAAAAAATCCCAATAAAATCCCATTAAAATCCCCCCAAAATCCCAATAAAATCCCAAAAAAACCCCAAAAATCCCCCCAAAACCCCCGATAAAATCCCGAATTTCCGCACGCGGCTCCGGCGAAATTCCCGATGGTTTTCCCAAAGTTTTTGGGGTTTTTCCCGAAATTTTTGGGGTTTTTTTTCCCAAATTTTGGGGTTTTCTCTCGATGTTTTTGGGGTTTCTCTGAATTTTTTTTGGGTTTTTGTCAAATTTTGGGGTTTTTCCTAAATTTTTTGGGGTTTTCCCCAAAGTTTTTCGGGTTTCTGTGAATTTTTTTTTGGGTTTTTGCTGAAGTTTTGGGTTTTTTTCCCGAAGTTTTTGGGGTTTTTTTCCAGAATTTTGGGGTTTTTCTTGGAATTTTTGGGGTTTTCTTGTGGTTTTTGGGGTTTCTCTGAATTTTTTTGGGTTTTTTTTCCCGATGTTTTTGGGGTTTTTCCGGAAGTTTTTGGGGTTTTCCTCGATGTTTTGGAGGCTCTTCCCAAATTTTGGGGTTTTCCCCGATGTTTTTGGGGTTTTTCCTGGAATTTTTGGGGTTTCTCTTGATGTTTTTTTGGGGTTTTTTCCTGGAGTTTTTGGGGTTTTTCCCGAAGTTTTTAGGGTTTCTCTCGACGATTTTGGGGTTTCTCTTGATGTTTTTGGGGTTTCTCCTGGAATTTTGGGGTTTTTGCCAAAGTTTTTGGGGTTTTTCCTGGAATTCTTGGGTTTTTTCCATGAAGTTTTTGTTGAATTTTGGGGTTTTCCTCAAGTTTTCCCCAAGTTTTTGGGGTTTTTCCTGGAGTTTTCGGGGTTTTTCCTCTTGACGTTTATTGGGTTTTCCTCGCCGTTTTTGGGATTTCTCTCGATGTTTTTGGGATTTTTCCCAAATTTTGGTTTCTCACGATGTTTTTGGGGTTTTTTTCTGAATCTTTTGGGGTTTTTCCTGAAGTTTTTGGGGTTTCTCTCAATGTTTTTGGGGTTTCTCTGAAATTTTTTGGGATTTTTCCCTAATTTTGGGTTTCCCCTCGATGTTTTTGGGGTTTTCTCGATGTTTCTGGGATTACTCTCGATGTTTTTGGGGTCTCTCTGAATTTTTTTGGGTTTTTCCTGAAGTTTTTGGGGTTTTTCACGAAGTTTTTGGGTTTTTTTCTGAAGCTTTTGGGGTTTCTCTCAGAAGTTTTTTGGGTTTTTCCTGAAGTTTTTGGGTTTTTTATGAATCTTTTGGGTTTTTTTTGAAGTTCTTGGGTTTTTCCCCGAAGTTTTTGGGGTTTTCACTCGAATTTCCCAATGGTTTTCCCCAAATTTTGGGGTTTACCCCAAAGTTTTTGGGTTTCTTCCTGAAGTTTTTGGGGTTTTCCTTGAAGTTTTTGAGGTTTTCTCTGGAATTTTGGGGTTTTTTCCTGAAGTTTTTGGAGTTTTCCTCGATGTTTTGGAGGCTCTTCCCAAATTTTGGGGTTTTTCCCGAAGTTTTTGGGGTTTTTCCTGGAATTTTTGGGGTTTTTCATGAAATTTTTGGGGTTTCTCTGAAATTTTTTGGGTTTTTTTTCCCGAAGCTTTTGGGGTTTCTCCAAAGTTTTTGGGGTTTTCCCAAAGTTTTTGGGGTTCTTCTCCCAAAATCTTGGTTTTTTTCCTCGAAGTTTTCAGGGTTTTTCCCAAAGTTTTTGGGGTTTTTGCCGAAGTTTTTGGGGTTTTTGTAGATTTTTGGGGTTTTCCCCAAGTTTCTTCCCCAGGTTTTTGGGGTTTTCCCGGGTTTTGGGCTCCCTCAGCGCCAGGCCAGGATCTCCTGGGCCGCCAGGCGGGAAAGGCTCCGGAATTCCACGGGCAGGAGGCGCCTCCAGAAGCGGCGATCCGCGCCCAAAAACCGGAGCGGGGAAACGCGGCGAGCCTGGGGAGAGAGGCCAGAGATCCCCAAATCCACAAAAATCCCAAATGCCCAAAATCCCAAATCCCCAAATATGAAATTCCCAAAAAATCCCAAATGCCCAAAATCCCAAATCCCCAAAAGACCAAATCACCAAAATCCCAAAAACCCCCAAATTCCCAAAAGCCCAAATCCCAAATTCCAAAAATCCACAAAATCCCCAATCCCAAAAATCTCAAATCCCCAAAATCCCAAATACTCAAAAATCCCAAATCCCCAAATTAAAAAAAAACCCAAAATCCCAAATCTCCCAAATTCCCAAATTCCAAATTTCTAAAAACTCTCAAATCCCAAATGCCCAAAAATCCCAAATTAGCAAAATCCCAAATCCCCCAAAATCCCAAATTCAAAAAAAGCCCAAATCCCCAAATGCCCAAATCTGAAATTCCCAAAAAATCCCCAAATTCCAAAAATCCCAAATCCTCAAAAATCCCAAATCCCAAAAATCCCCAAAATCCCCATTACCCAAAATCCCAAATCACCCAAATCCAAAATTCCAAAATCCCCAAATCCCCAATCTCCCAAAATCCCAAACAATCCCAAATTCAAAATCCCCCAAAATCCCAAAAATCCCAAATTCCCAAATCCCCCAAAAATCCCAAATTCAAAAAAATCCCAAATCCCCAAAATTCCAAATTCCAAAACCCCCAAAAGCCAAAAGCCCAAATCCCCAAAAGCCCAAATTCCAAATCCCCCAAATTCCCAAAATCCCAAATCCCCAAATCTGAAATTCCCAAAAAATCCCAAATCCTCAAAATCACAAATCCCAAAAATCCCAAAAATCCCCAAAAGCCCAAATTGCCAAAAACCCCAAATCCCTAAAATCCCAAATTCAAAAAATCCCAAATCCCCCAAAATTCCAAAAATCCCAAATGTCCAAAAGCCAAAATTCCAAATGCCCCAAACCCCCAAATCTCCAAAATCCCAAAAATCCCCAAATCTGAAATCCCCCAAAATTCCAAATCCCCAAACCCCAAAAATCCCAAATCCCCAAAAATCCCAAAAATCCCCAAATTCCCAAAAATCCCAAATCCCCAAATCCCAAAAATTCCCAAAACTCCCAAATCTGAAAATCCCCAAAATCCTAAAAATTCCCAAATTTGATTTTCCCAGAATTCCTGGATTTCCCCCCAAAATTTTCCCAATTTTTCCCATTTTGGGATTTGGGAATTTTGGGATTTTTGGGATTTGGGATTTTTGGGATTTTTTTTATTTTTAGAAATGGGAGAATTTGGAAATTTGGGAATTGGAATTTGTGGGGTTCTTTTTGGGGATTTTTGGAAATTTGGGAATTTTTGGGATTTTGGAGAATTCAAGAATTTGGAATTTTTGGGATTTTGAGATTCCAATTTTTGGGAATTTGGGATTTTTGAAATTGGGAATTTGGAATTTGGGATTTTTTGGATTTTTGGGATTTGGGATTTGGGGATTTTTGGGATTGGCATTTTTGGAAATTGGGAATTTGGGATCTTGGGGATTTTGGGGATTTTTGGAAATTTGGGAACTGAAGATTTTGGGATATTTGGGGATTTAGGTCTTTTGGAAATTGGGATTTTTGGGGAATTCGGGAATTTGGGGAATTGAGGATTTTGGGATTTTTGAACTTTGGTAATTTGGGATTTTTTGGGGGGATTTTGGGATTGGCATTTTTGGCAATTGGGAATTTGGATTTTTGGGATTTTTGGAAATTTGGGATTTTTGGGATTTTTTGAAAATTGGGGATTTGGGATTTTTGGGAATTGTGGGAATTGAGGATTTGGGGATTTTTGGACTTTGGGGGTTTTTGAGAATTGTGGGATGAGGATTTTTGGGATTTTGGGATTTTTGGAAATTTAGGGATTTTGGGAATTTGGGAAATTTTGGGGGATTTTTAGAATTTAGGGATTTTTGGACTTCGGGGATTTTGGGATTTTTGAGAATTTTGGGATGGGGATTTTTGGGAATTGGGGATTTTAGGATTTGGGGATTTTTGGGATTGGCATTTTTGGAAATTGGGAATTCGGATTTTTGGGATTTGGGATTTTTGGGAATTGGGGATTTTTTGAAAATTGGGGATTTGGGATTTTTGGGAATTTGGAATTGAGAATTTTGGGATTTTTGGACTTTGGGGATTTTGGGGTTTTTGAGAATTGTGGGATGAGGATTTTTGGGAATTTGGGATTTTTGGGATTTTGGATTTTTGGGATATTAGGAATTTGGGATTGGCATTTTTGGACTTTGGGGATCTGGGGTTTTTGGGAATTTGGGATTTCTTGACAATTGGGGATTTGGGATTTTTGGGAATTCTGAATGGGGATTTTTGGGATTTTTTGGCAATTGGGAATTTGAGATTTTTGGAATTTGGGGGTTTTGGGATTTTTGGACTTTTGGGATTGGGATTTTTGGGAATTCTGGGAATTTTGGGATTTGGGATTTTTGGAAATCGGGGATTTGGGGCTGAGAGTTTTGTGGGTTTTTTTTGACAATTGGAATTCTGGGATTTTTGGGAATTCTGGAATGGGGATTTTAGGGATTTTTTGGCAATTGGGAATTTTGGGGATTTTTGGGAAATCTGGAATGGGGATTTTTGGGATTTTCTGACAATTGGGGATTTGGGATTTTTGGGATTTCTGGAATGGGGATTTTTGGGATTTTCTGACAATTGGGGATTTGGGATTTTTGGAAATTTAGGCATTGTGGGATTTTTGGGATTCTTAGAACTTAGGGATTTTGGAATTTGGAGATTTTGGATTTTTGAGAATTTTTGGGATGGGGATTTTTGGGAATTTGGGAATTGGGATTTTTGGGGATTTTGGATTTTGTGATTTTTGGGAATTGGGGATTTTGGGATTTTTTGAAAATTGGGAGTTTGGGAATTGTGAGAATTTGGGAATTGAGAATTTTTGGGATTTTTGGACTTTGGGGATTTTGGGAATTTTGGGAATTTGGGATTTTGGAGTTTTGGGATTTTTTGACAATTGGGGATTTGCGATTTTTGGGATTTTGTGACAATTTGGGAATTTGGGATTTTTCAAATTTAGGGGGGATTTTGGGATTTTTCGAATTTAGGGATTTTGGGAATTGGGGATTTTTGGACTTTGGGGATTTGGGGATTTTTGAGAATTCTGGGATGGGGATTTTTGGGATTTGGGGATTTTGAAAATTGGGAATTTGGGATTTTTGGGATTTTGTGATTTTTGTGAATTTCAGATTTTGGGCTGGGATTTTTGGGATTTTTTGAAAATTGGGGATTTTTGGGAATTGAGGATTTGGGGATTTTGAGAATTGTGGGATAAGGATTTTTGGGGATGTGGGATTTTTGGGATTTTGGATTTTTGGGATTTTAGGAATTTGGGATTGGGATTTTTGGACTTTGGGAATTTGGGATTTTTGAGATTTCTGGAATGGGGATTTTGGGGATTTTTGGGAATTCTGGAATGGGGATTTTTGGGATTTTTTGGCAATTGGGAATTTGGGATTTTTGGGAATTCTGGGACTTTTGGGATTTGGGATTTTTGGAAATCGGGGATTTGGGGCTGAGAGTTTTGTGGGTTTTTTTTTGGGATTTTTTGACGATTGGAATTCTGGGATTTTTGGGAATTCTGGGATTTTTTGGGAATTCTGGAATGGGATTTTTTGGGATTTTTTGGCAATTGGGGATTTGGGATTTTTGGGAATTCTGGAATGGGCATTTTTGGGATTTTCTGACACTTGGGAATTTGGGATCTTTGGGAATTCTGGGAATTTTGGGATTTGGGATTTTTGGAAATCGGGGATTTGGGGCTGAGATTTTTGTGTTTTTTTTGGGGATTTTTTGGCAATTCGGAATTTGGGATTTTTGGACTTTGGCAATTTGGGATTTTTGGGAATTTGGGATTTTTTGCCAATTGGGGATTTGGGATTTTTGGAAATCAGGGATTTGGGGCTGAGATTTTTGTGGTTTTTTGGGATTTTTTGACAATTGGAATTCTGGGATTTTTGGGAATTCTGGGATTTTTGGGAATTCTGGAATGGGGATTTTGGGGATTTTCTGACAATTGGGGATTTGGGATTTTTGGGAATTTGGGATTTTTGAGATTTCTGGATTGGGGATTTTAGGGATTTTTGGGAATTCTGGAATGGGGATTTTTGGGATTTTTTAACATTGGGGATTTGGGATTTTTGGGGAATTCTGGGATTTCCCCCGCACCGATGCCGTGGAAAATCCTGGCCACGGCTCTTCCCGAGAACTCCTGCTCGGGGTAGGCAGCGAGAAGCTTCCGGATCTCGGCGCGGATTTCCCTCCTCCTGCTCCTGCAGAATTCCAGGAAAAATCGGGAATTCTCAGCCCCAATTCCCAAATTTCCAACATTTTCCCCAAAATTCCCCATTTTCCCCCAAAATTCCCCAATTTTCCCCCCCCAAAATTCCCAATTTTTCCCCAATTTTTTCCCCTCAGTTTTCCCATTTTTCCCCAAATCCCCAATTTTCCTCCATTTCCCCCCGAATTTTCACAAATTTTTTCCTGATTTCCCCCCAAAATTCCCCGATTTCCCCCCACAGTTTTCCTCCTTTTTTCCCCTCAATTTCTCCCCAAAACTCCCCATTTTTTCCCGAATTTCCCCAATTTTTTCCCCCAAATTTTCCCCGATTTTTTCTTTCTTTTCCCCATTTTCCCCCAATTCTTTTCCCCATTTCACCCAACTTTTCCCCCCCAATTTTTCCCTAATTTCCCCACATTTCCCACCAAAATTTTCCCAATTATCCCCAATTTTTTTCCCCCAATCTTTTCCCAATTTTTCCCCAACTTCCCCCCCCATGTCCCCCCCAATTTTTTCCCAAATTTCCCCCCAGTTTCCCCCCAAGTTTTCCCCCATTCCCCCCCAATTTTCCCCCCCATTTTTCCTGATTTTCCCCCCAATTTTTCCCATTTTCCCTTGATTTTCCCCCAATTTTTCCCCTTTTCCCCTCAATTTTCTTCCAATTTTCCCAATTTTTTCCCAATTTCCCCCAATTTTTCCCCAATTTTCCCCAAATTTTTTCCTGTTTTCCCCAATTTTTTCCAATTTTTCCCCCAATTCTTTCCTATTTTCAGCCCAATTTTTTTTCTCAATTTTATCCCAATTTCTCCCCAATTTTTCTTATTTTCCCCCATTTTTTCCCCATATTTCCCCAATTTCCCCCAATTCTTTTCCCAAATTTTCCCGAATTCTTTTTCCCATTTTCCCCCAATTTTTTCGCAATTTTTCCCCAATTCTTTTCCCATTTTTTCTTTTTCCCCCCAATTTTTCCTCTATTTTTCCCTTATTTTTTCCCATTTTCCCCCAAATTTCCCCCCAATTTTCCTCCAATTTCCCCCAATTCTTTTCCCAATTTTATCCCAATTTTCCCATTTTTTTCCCCAATTTCCCCCAATTTTTCCCCATTTTCCCCCCATTTCTCCCAATTTCCCCCCCATTTTTCCCCATTTTCCCCCAATTTTTCCCAAATTTCCCCCCAGTTTCCCCCCAAGTTTTCCCCATTCCCCCCCAATTTTATCCCAATTTTTTCCCATTTTCCCCCCAATTTCCCCCCATATTTTTTCCCATTTCCCCCCAAATTTTCCCCCCAAAATTTCCCCAATTGTATCCCAATTTCCCCCAAAAATTTCCCCAAATTTTTTCAAAGTTTTCCCCCCAATTTTTTCCCAATTCTTTTCCCAATTTCCCCCAATTTTCCCCATTTTCTCCCCAATTTTCCCCCATAATTTTCCCAGTTTTTCCCATTCCCCCCCCAATTTTCACCTCATTTTTTCCCATTTCCCCCCCAGTTTTTCCCATTTTTTCCCAATTTTCCCCCAATTATTTTCCCAATTTTATCCCAATTTCCCCCAATTCTTTTCCCCCGTTTTCCCC